>NW_024884900.1:8251052-8361052 GCF_019232065.1 Centrocercus urophasianus
GATGGATGGATGGATGGATGGATGGATGGATGGATGGATGGATGGATGGATGGATGGATGGGTGGATGATCTTAGTGGCATTTCCCAACTGTAATGATTCTGTGGAGCTGTGCTGGGCACCGTGCCGCAGGAATGCAGCATTTTGCTAAGGTCAGAGCAACATCCTCAGCCCTATGGAGATGAGCAGCTCCAGGAGAAACAAAGAAAGGGTTTTAAGCCATCAGGTCACCGTGTCACTTGCAGTTGTTTAGGTTTGTACAGATGAGCTGCTAATTGGTGGACCCAACAGCACCACATGACTGCATGTTAATTCCATCGGTTGTACCCCAGAAAAGCTGGATAATTTTTTCATCTTCTTCCAGGGCTGCAAAACTAAAAATTAGCCCTTATCTGCTCTCTATTGCTCACAAATCTTCCGTCTGAAAGATACTCAAGACATTGTGTGGCCTAATTCCTCCAGCTGTTACATTGAGAAGCTGTGGTTACTCCTCATCAGGAGGCACAGCAATGTCTTCTGGAGAGAAATATTTAACTTTGGGTGATTGAACATGGCCTGTTTATAAAGTTGTGTTTTGGTTTGTAAATCTAGGCAATTGGTTAAATGGCACTGTGTTATACTGGTACCAACAATGAGCTTAAAAAGGGAATGTTGATGACTGGTTTTGTATTAGGGGAAAAGCATTAGCTCCACTGCAGAGCTGCTCAGTTCAGTGCTCGGTAAGCAGGCCCTTCCCTGGCTCCCTGGGACGGAGGTGTGGGATTTGGAGCAGGTGATATTGTGTGTATATAGCTGTGGGATGTGTCAACGGCACAAAATGTTAAGTACAAGATGATAAATCTGTTTCCAGTATCAGTAAAAACAAAATCTGAAGGGCAACTATGTCTGCTCCTGGAGTGTTTATTAGGTCCTTACTTCTAAAATTAACTTGAAAAGAGAAGGAAGTGCTCTATGGTCAGTAAAGATGAAATTAAGGAAGTGGAGAGCAGCTCAGCTTACGGGATCCAGGTTGGTACCCCCTGGGTGCTTCAGCTGAGCATATGCAGTAAACAGGAGGAAAGAAATTACTATTTGCAGAGTTATGGACTGGTGTCTGATCACACACTTTTGATGTATGTAACCCTATATGCTATTTTATCTGCAAGAGTGAGATCGACACAAGCTCTATGCAGAAAGCAGAACAGTCTCTCTGCCTCCTGCCTTGTGCCTCACCCTTTATATGTGCCCTCCAATCCTTTTTCTGTTCTCCTGGCATCAGTTTATTTTGTATTGAGCAGTATGATGTGATCCATTTGGGAAGCACTGCTTGCAAACAGTGAAATACACTTTCCCCAAAGCCAGCACCTTGCTTTATGTTTGCACTGTAAAACACCAAGCAGAGCAAAGGAAAATTCCATGCAAACCAATTGGCCGTAGCCATTTCTCGCTTCTTCCTTTGTTTTTCTTTGGCTGATTCCTGTGTAGCACACAAGAGTCCGAAGCTCAAATGGCTGTTAGCTTTGTTTGATCATATATCTAATTTACTTTAACATGGGATCCTGGCTTGCATTTCTTCAAGAAACAGAATCAATTTTATGCTAAGTGATTTCTTTGAGCGTTTTTGTTGTTTTTTATTTTTATTATCCCCTTTGCCTAAAGTAAATTAGTGCGATAGTTGGAGCAACCAGGGAATGAAAAGGAGTCAAGTCCTCAAGTCACATTAGCACGCTTGTTGAGACCTTTAAACAATCATCGCCATCAAAGTGCTCCATAATAACTGTAAAAAAGCTAATCACAGGTGGCAGTGGGCGTGAAATGCGTGGCTCTGTGCTCAATCCTTGGGATAATGGGGGTATTCATGGGATTTCTAGAAGGACTCCTTTGTGCGACTAGTCATGTGCCTGCTGAGCTGAAAGGACTATTTTGCTCAATTTGTCTAAAAGCGGCTGGCTTATATGATAGCTGCAGGGGTTAGCTACTCAGGTTGTTTTAACCCTTCCCACGCAGATGGATTTGGTACAATTCCAGGGCCTTGTCTGTCCTGGGAAATTTCTCCAATTTAAGGAAGCTGAGTGCATTGCAGGTGGAGAGTCTGGAGTGTGTGAAGACCACCAGCCTTGCTGAGAAGGAGCAGTGGCTTTGGATATGGCTCTTTGTGGGTGCTCAGCTGGAGCAGCTTGGCTTTCCCAGCTGGGCAGCAGTGGGAAATTGTAACTCAGAGCAGCTCCTCAGGCATGGGGCTGAGGCTCACATAGAACCGTGGGATGGCCTGGGTTGAAAAGGACCACAATGTCCATCTTGTTTCAACCCACTGCTGTGTGCAGGTGGCCAACCAGCAGACCAGGCTGCCCAGAGCCACATCCAGCCTGGCCTTGAATGCCTGCAGGGATGGGGCATCCACAGCCTCCTTGGGCAGCCTGTTCCAGTGCCTCACCACCCTCTGTGTGAAAAACTTGTCTGAGGTGCATTTCTCCAAGGCAGGAGCTGGACCTATTTGAGGCTGTCAGTTTTGGAGCAGAGCCCTAAGGCCTATCTGACTTTTCTTGTGCTGTCTTCCCTTGCAAAAGCACATCTCAGCAGAGAGAATCACTCCAACACAGCAGCACTGTGGAAGTGGTATTTGTTGTGTGAAACCTACGTAATCACACCACCTAGAAATACTTTCCTTCCTCACTAGAAATAATGAATGGATGCCTAAAAAATTAAAGTGGTCATCTTAAGAGACTCTGAAGAGGGAAATACAATTTGACATTAGAAATCCCTTACTTTGCAATGAAAGTAAATGTTAATTATCTAAATGCAGGAATAAGTTAACTACCGTAATACATTTATTGAATTTTCTATCAGTATCTGGGGTGAAGCTGAGAGCAGTACTGAGTTTTCTAATAACAAGTATAATGCTATGGTTGAGTACTAATTAATATTGCTATTAACATACTGCTTAAAGGTTTTAAGCTAATGGCTCTTGTCCCTACCTTCGGTCTTGGAATGCCAGAGAGAAGAGGAAATTGGAAGTTGAATCCTGTGTATTGTCTTATATAAGAGGCCTAGTATTTAGAAATAGAGTCCACTGAGTGGGCTTCCGTGAAAACGTTTGCAGTTGCAGGTGAGGCTAAAGCAAGCCAAAGCCTCTGAAGAAAGAGCCTGTGAAGAAGCCCAAGATGTCCCACAATAATGGTCCAGGTGACTAAATCATATCGTCCTGTTGCTGCCATGTTTTGAATAATGTATTGTGCCAGCAGGTGAAGGAGCTGCTATTTCGAATGGGAGTGCTGATCCTGGCTTAGCCAGTGCACATGTAGCAGGGACTGAAGTTCTCATCTGATGCAATAAATGCATCAGGGCTTGTATCAAGGAGTTTTTGTTTCCCTTCCTTGCTAGCCATTGCTGTGCTACTGAGTATTCTATTGGAAAGGTTCCTTCTTTTCCTTCCTGTTTGCCCATTCCTCTTTCCTCTTTCCCTTTTATCCTTTGTCTATCCTGAGCTATTAACAGTAGGGAATATCTCTTGCCATGGTCTCCTGTCAATGCTCATGTGTTTCTGGAGTACCTCGCACAAGAAAGTCTCAATGGCAGTCTGCAAAGGTGCATTAAAACCAAGCCATCAATAAATAAAATGCCTGACATTAGCATGTAGCAGTAATGTAATCCAGAAAAAAAGAATACAAGTATCTCCACAACCTCCTTGATTCTGATTGCCCTTGAATTTTATGATGCGGGACCAGTGGTGAAGAAACCAGGAAGGTCACGTTGTCATGGAAGTTCATTATGTTGATATTGAGCTGTGGTCAGGAGGATGTGAAAATCTAGAAAATGATGTGGGATGGGTGCTCTCTCTGTTTGCTGATGCCCCGACTTGGCTGCAGCTATGAGGGTTGTTTTGCTCTCATTATTTTCTTTCTCTGTCTCCACTAGCCATCACTGAAATAGACCCACATCCTAATATCTGGTTCAGATAACAAGAGAATTTCCTATTCCTATCACCCCACCCCGAATAATCATCATGTCTGGAATGAAAAGATTCTACAAGCAATCTTGAACCTACGTCACCTTCAGAGCACCACAGTCATTGTGCTGTAGCATGCAGTCAGAGGAAGGCACCTTGTTGTGCATTATAATAGAGAACTCCTTTTTATTATTTTTTTTGTTTTTCACTTTGTTTCTTCATGTGCATCTTGGACATCTCATCTGGCACAGGTCAAACAGTAAAGACAGATAAAAGGAGAAGAGGTACAGCTTTGCAAAATAACTTTCTTTTTGTTGAGGACAGCTTAAGATGGTGTGCAGAATCATGCAACGCAGCGAGTGATTCCTGGAATATTTCAGTGTGTGTACACAAGATTTTCAGAACAGCCTAGGGAAATGCTGTTTCATTCTTGCTGCTGTTGAGCCTTTCTTCAGTAGTGCTCTAGTGCTTTTACTCCTCCCTGCACTGATTTGGTGTGAAAACCTCTATTCAAAACACCTGGCACCTTGATTCAAATGTGTTTGAGGTGAAGACTGCAGTGAAATCCTCCTCCTGCTGATAAACATAGAAAGCTCCTTTGGTTCCACAAAGCCAAGTCTTGGCCACCAGTGGTCTCACTTGCCATGAAGATATCTTAAAGGCAGGTGCATTTCAAAACAAACACACATCACACTTGCTTTCCCAGACATGATATCACTGTCCATCTATTCTGGACACCCACAGAGCTACTTTGTAGGTGAAATCCTTTTCCTTTCTTTTCTTTCTTGTGCAATTTGATCTTGCACCTTGCAGACATTGCCTATTGAAGGTAGCGCATGCTGCTTCATTCACCAGTGCAGCCTTTGAAGAGTTAAGCTCTGCAGTCACTCAGAAGGTGGACTTCTGCTTTTCCTCAAGTCTCTATTCATCTCCAGGAACTGAATTTTTCATGCAGTAATTAAAATTTGTAGGTCAAACCTCCCATGGCACCGTTTTCTGCTAATATGGGAGAGCAACGGTCGGATTCGCTTACGCTGCTCTTCCCTGCACTGAGATTTAAAGGATGAAGGGTGACATTTTCCCCCATTTTGTAAATTAATGCCATTGATCTGCCTAACAAGAACAAAGTTAGGCTTCAAAATACCAAATGATAAAGAGATTAAGACTTTAAATGGCTTTCCAAAGGCAACCTCTATTGTAAGATTCCAAGCAGAGTATTGAACTTTCAATTAGAATTTCTAATGGGCTATTGACTTAAATGGATAAAATGTTGCAAGTGATAGCTTTCAAGATGACAAAAATTGCTTAGTACATTCTGGAATATTACTTTATGAAACAAATACTGTTCTGGAGGCTGAGTAGGAGTAACCCAGGCCCCGGGCAATATTGTAGCATGTCTCTGTGCAGCAGTTTTTCAAAATTGAACTAATGCATTTTGAAACGTTTTCTCTTTTCATGTTTTGTAAATCTTTGGGAGCGAGGTACTTTAGCTTTCATGAAAGAATCTGAAATCTCTTGTGATCTCGCTGTGATTGCACTCTTTATGAAATCCAATCCATCTGCTCCAGCGCTGTGTTTTCGTACGTTTCCTCATCTAGGGCACAAGCAGTGTGCCCACCTCGTGTGGTTTCTCCTCGCTGCCTTCCAGAATGTGCCTGTTCTGCAGCGCATGTGCTACAAATAACATCTGAAACTCTCCCAAATTATCCTGGCACTTTACGGTGAATTGACTTGAAGTCTTGTTATGAAACACTAGCTCCAGTACATTTTTCAAAGAATATTTTTTTCAGAGACTAGCCAGCCCTTTCCAGGATAAAGGGTTAATATTATGCTTATGTTACAGTGCATTAAAAACTCTAATTAAAACAGCATTACATTCCCATCTGCCAATCTCCAGTAATCTTCTTTAATTGCAGTAATTAAACTATATTTACATGTTCAGAATACTTGTAATTTAGCAAATTGCACTCTCTGCTCTACATTTAATCAAACAACCAGTTCCAGTATATTTAGTGTGGAAAGAAGTAATTTCAATGTTTTGATTACTATAGCAGATTTGACAGAGTAAGTGCCCCTCTAGTAGAGGCTTTGAAAGGGAAGGCAAACATGAAATATAGTCCTGTTCTGATTGTCATGTGAATGCCTAATTACATGTTAGAGGATTAACTATTAAAGGATACACGGCATTTCGCTTGATTTTTTTAGGCACAGCTGACATAACAGATAGTGAAGGTTGCCTGCTTTGGGATGCTCAGTGGAATATGTAAGCTTTTTTATTACTATTATAGGTCTTAAAAACAAATATTAAATCCTGAGTTAATAAGTCCTTAATGCCCCAAATTTTTTTACTTCAAAGATGTAGGAAGATTGTTCTGAAGATTATGTCTATAGTGCACTGTTGGCAGCTGCCTTCACCAATTCGCCCCTTCTAACTTTTATCATCTCCATTTGTGTGTGTGTTAGGGGCTGGGGGAAGCTTCCTACTCTTACAACAGTAATTTCCAGGTAGATCTGTCAAATGCTTGCTTATATATTCTATCCCAGTTGTCTCCTCAGGTAGGCAACTCATCCATTATTGCTGGGTCTGTGCCTGGGGATCAGCATCACTGCGGTGATCTCCTCCTCTTCCAAGGCAGTGGTGCTGACATGTAGTTGAGTGGGTGGCAATGAACTTCCTCACAAAGGAAACCTTCTCATTTACTCTTCAGTTCTTCCTGTGGTCCGTGGTCTTTAAAAGGTGACCAGTATCCACCACCTGGTCATCTCCAGGTGAATTGTGAATCATCCAAAACCCTTCTGAAGGCCCCCAGTAGACTTGGGGCATTGCAGGTCACTGAGGAGTTACGGTCATCCACAAACATGACGTGTCGAAACATTGACACGAATGGGGAAGAAGATTTCAACATAGGCTGTTAAGGAGAGCAGTCTCACAGGCTGGACAGATGTAGGCACTTGTAACTGTTTAATTGCTTGTTGATGGGGGAAGACTATAAAGAATATTGGCAGATGTAATCGAACGGCACCAAGTGAGCAATATCTGATCTTAAATAGATGCTCTCGGCATATGCAGTGTGTGAAGTAAATTGGGTGTGTGTATGGGGAAGCAGTCAGGGTGGTTTTCTTCAGTCATCCACCTCCAAATGTTGCTTTGATTCTAAAGGTGGTCAAAGAAACCCACAAGTTAACAATCCCTAGCTCTCTCCTAACTGATTTTCCTTATAAAGTACCCCTCTACTAACATCCTTCCCTGGGACCTGAACTTGGGCACAGGTAACCCAGTACCCAACACCAAGATTTCTTAAGCCATTCTGGTTTCATTCGTTTCATTCCTGCTTTTCACTCCTGTGAAGGAAAATCAGGTCATTTCCAGGCATTTCCACTGGGCACAGGTCATTGTGTTTACTGCTGAGTGCCTTTCAGGCTGCTGACAATGAAAGCTCAGGATTGAACCCTTTCATTCAAATCTGCCTCCCTCTATAATACCACTCTATTGCTTTGCTCTCAGTTTGCTCACAGCCTCTGTTTTCTGGTTTGGAAGTAGATATGTTTCATTGAAGTCACTTGATCTGCTGTACTTCTCTGTTTCTGTTGGTGTGTCCTTATATGTGTATATATTCATAGTATTTTTATTTCAGAAAACAGTAGATAATCAAAAAATTGTGATAAAAAATTACCTTAAGATGCATTAAAAAAAAAAAATCAAGATTATGAGAAGACAGATTTTTAAAAGTACATAGACATTATTGTGGAAGATAGGATGAAATTATCCTAGTTTTACCAATTCCTGATTAATTACCTCTGATTTTACATGAGTGAAGTAAGAACAAGATTAATGATTTTCTCTCTATGTAAATTCTGTCCTAAAGATTGGACAGACCAGAGACCTCTGATGTTTTGGATTTCTCATTACACTTTGTGGTATTGCACAGTCAGGATTCCAAGATGGGTCTTGTTAAGCCTATTAAAAATCAGATTAATGTTGGTCATACGTTTAAATAGATTTATTTTTGTACCTTTGGGGAAAATGGGTATGGCAGGGGTGAATAAAATACAAATCTGCCATAGAAACACATCTGACACATCATCTTACAGAGTGTGGGGTTTGGTCCCCTTCCAGGCTGTCTGGAAACCCTCTTTTGAAAACCAGTTTATGCGCTGGACGGATGCTGCATCACATAGATATTTCTTAATATCCTTCATTAAACTTCCAAATGGACACTAAGTATGTAAATACAGCAAAATTCAAAGGCTGGCTTTGAATTTATATTTCTTAGGAAAGCTTTTAACGTTACTCGACTAGCAATATTCTGCTATGTCTGGCTTGCCATTTTCAAGGAGTAACTTAATGAGTTTATTGTATAATGAAGGACTGTGATTTATTAGCTTTTCATTACGCTCATTCCATCAGCTTCCTGCTAAATACTATAACCCTTGGCAGAGATGTTAGTCTTTATCAGGTGATATCATTGCTTTTTAATAAACTCTCCTTCCACATTGATAATATTACACGTGAAATCTCTTCTCCTGCATTATTCCCAGGGGGAGGGAAAAAAAAAAAAAAAGTGTATTTATTGAAAAGGCTGAACTGGAGAACTGCAGAGAATTCATTAGCAGTTTTATATTATCCATTGCCACTGGCTCAGGTTTAGTGGGCAGCGTTGGAGGCTGCTGGTAGATCCTCTGGCTCTCTCCCCTCCACTGGCAGAGAATTTAGCCTGTCCTATTGATACCTTAATTACATGGAGAAGCCATTAGAGCGTAGCTGGTTTAAAAATGTGGCACTTGCAGGTATTAACAAATATTTCTTCAGTAGGTATTTAATGATCAACGCTATTACAAGAATTAACATGGTGATGGCACGCAGAGAGGGGGGAAGGAGGGTAAGGTAATATTTTACAACCTGAAAAATTAAGCACTGAGATAGTTAAGGCCCAGCCCTCATTAGCTGTATGGTAGATTTTTCTAATTAGTTCTTTCTAGTGTAATTAGCATGGATGAGTCTAATCATCTCATGTGAAACCAAATCTAATGCTTGGGAAGGAATGTCCTTGGCCTCTCTTTCAGACTGATTCCAAGGATTTTGTGTGTTTCTGCTGTGATATTCCTTAAAGAAACAGCATGCTGCTGCCTTTGTGAGGTGGGCTGGTAGGGATGGGGGAACTTGGACCTCATCTTGTGCTTTCGTGTAAGCACAAAGAAATTAGTCCAATGAGAATGTGCAGTCATAGAATCATGGAATAGCTCAGGTTGGAGGGGACCTTAAAGATCATCTCATTGCAACCCCCTGCCACAGGCTGATTACCAACCACCAGACCAGGCTGTCCAGGATCCCATCCAAACTGGCCTTGAATGCCTGCAGGGATGGGGCACTCATAATCTGTCTGGGAAACATATTGCAGGGCCTCACCAACCTCACCACATTTCTTCCTAGTATCTAACCTGAGCCTCCCTTCTTTTAGTTGAAAGCCATTCCCTCTTGAACTTTCACAGTCCTCATGGTGCAAGAAATCAGACGTGGGTAGTAGCTGCAGCAAGGCCAAAATCATAAACCCTGGTTTGCACCCACGTGAGAAGTGTGCATTGGAGCATTGAACTTGGAATGCCAATGTTTCCAAGGTCTGTATTTCCCTGTAGGGATCTCTTTTTAGAAATGAACCTAGAAAGGGGGATGCAAAATAGATGTTTGCTTCTTGTGTGGATAATCTCACTGCAAAACCCCGATGGTTGGAATGGCACTCGTTTTGTTGTAAGCACTCACAAGTAAGGTAAAACAATATTGAGCCTCCTTGAAAACAATCTGGAATATAGATTGCTGTCAACCTTCACAGTAGACTTAGAAGTGTAAAAAATGTTGGGCAAGTGGTGTGGGGAACAGAGCTTATCTCATCTGAGCTGCAAGCTGACCTGTGGGAGTGGCACTCCTTCCTTTTTTTTTTTTTTTGCCTTATCTGCTCTTTTTCTGAAAAAAATTTGCAGTTTAACAGTCCTCCTTTCTTATGCTCTTTCAAGTTTTTATCTGGAAAATCCAAAGGTAAATGCAATGATTAGAGGTATCTCTTAAAAAATATGTATTTTTATTCAAACCCTGTCTCTGGGGTTGCTTTTGCCAGTGGGTTTACTGCAAATCTGGTCGCCTGGTCGCCTGCTATTGCATTTAGCTGCTGATGAACTCGGATGGATGTATGGAAGCAGAGGCAGAGGTGTGTTGTAAGTGTGGCTGTGGAGGACCCAGGGATGCACCTGGGGCTTTCCCAGCAGCTGGATGCAGGAAGGAGAGAGTCACCATGAACAGGGCAGGCCTCTTAGGCATGGTGTGGCCTCAAGGTCCCTCTATATGACTGCTTTTCAGCTCAAAATGCAGAGCTGGGCACCCAGTATCCAATGGTTCCCAGCCATTTTCAGGGAGAGTGAAAATGATGCCTCATTTCTGGCTTCAGCCCTGGATGAATCCTCAATGGATATCCTTCATGTCCAGCTCCATAACTGGGCACTTCTCTTCCTGAAGCCATTTGGCTTTCCACATCCAGTGTGCTTTCAGGATATGGGATTTATGACCATCAGCAGACACTCTGCTCAGCAAAATGTATTGACATGACACTGAAAACCAAAAGAAAACTTAGAATCAGAGAATCGTAGAGGTCAGGAGAGACCACTGAGATCACCAAGTCCATCCCCAACCCACCCCTGCATGCCCACTGTCCGTGTCCCTCAGTACCACATCTCCATGGTTCTGGAACACCTCCAGAGATGGTAAGCCCGCCAGTCCCTGAGTAGAAGATTCTCCTTGGTCTTCCTCTGGCTGTGAAAGTATTTGTAAAAACATTTTTTATTATCTTTAACAATGGTGGCCGGCTTAAGTTCTTGCTGGGCTGTCTGATTTTCCCCCTGCAGAGCTTAGTGACATCCTTGTACTCTTCCAGAGTTGCCTGACCCTTCTTCCAAACATCATAAACTCTTTCTTTCTTTTTCCCAGATTTGGGAAAGAAGGTAGGCATGATTTATGAGTTCATCAAAATTGCTGCATTTCACAGGTTGGAGAGTGAAGGGATGGTTTTCAGCCCATTCCCATGGAGGCCAAGGAGTGGTGTACAATCCCTGAGCTCATAACGGGGTGTAGGACCAGGCAGCTGAGGGACTGCTGGTGGTATGGAGAGCACATAGCAGAGGATGGAGCTGTGGAATACCTGCGGGGTTTATGGCAAGGCAGAAGAGCAGTGGGAGAGAATTGGAATGTCATTAGTGATATTTTTACGTGGCCGAGAGGAAATGAGATGTAAACAGTATTAGTGTAATATAATTTTCATGTGAGATTAAAAGAAAAGCCGGGATTTAAGAGATTTGGAAATTGCAGTTAAAGGATAAGTGATATTTGAAAGGATCCTACTTGGTTTGATTAAACTTCAGTTCAAATGTCATTGTAGAGATGCGTTATTTACAGGTTGTTTTTTTTTTCAGAGCTTTTGTTGATGCCATCCCAGCTGTGTTCTTATCAAACCCCAGCAATGAAGCCGAGTCGGTGTGGGTGGGGAATGCCTGAGGTTGTAGCAGCTGGGTGTGGGAAGTTGGTTTGGTGGTGGTACCCCTCAGCCTTTCGGGGGCAGCAAGATTTAGGATTTTCTTGCTTCCGTTGAAGTTTTCTTTTGTTCTGTTTTCTATTCTGAATTGCCCTAAATTCAGTGGAGGCCTTAATGTGGGAAGATGCTTGATAACCATAGCAGCCTCCGTTGATCTGTATGTTGGTCTCCCAGTGCCAATCTTGTCTCTGCTTCACGAGCTTTGCCATCTGATGGTTAAATTCTGCTTCCCAGGTCCTCGTTGTGTGACCACGACTGCCATTAATCACAGAGCATTGTGGGGCAGCCTCTGCTCCAGGGGCATCGTGGCAGTTCCCCCCAACAGTGCTGGCATTTCCTCTGCACGCACAAACCTGTTCCCACATCCCAGTTCCAGTCCTGGGAGATGTTTTACCGGCATCTGGCACTAATATCTGTTGTTGACATTTTGGGAATGAGAACATGAGCTATTAGCAAAGATGTTTGCTTGTACCTAATTAATGTTCAATTGTATACCCCTTCCTTTATCAGCGCTGCGGCAGCAAACCAGACTTGGCGTTATCTTTCACCAGCTCCCTTTAAAACTTAATTATTTCCTGACTCGGTGTTAAAGGCTGTGCAGTAAAACTCGCTACATTAATACAGATTTAATCAAGTTACCAAGCGTCAGAGTGACTTGATGACTCTTTAGCTGAAGTGACTGTATTTATGTATCAATAGAGCTGAATTTGGAGCATGTTTTTTTTGTGATGCTTTGGCAGGGCACCACGGAAATAAATGGACGGGTGAATGCCTCCTTCAGGAATGGGCTTGGAGAAACACAGGCAATTTTGATTCATTCCGACAAATTGCAGCACCGTGCAAAAGCACTCAAAACCTTTTTTCCAGTGTTGCAAGAAAGCATCATAGGGATGCTGATCAGATACTTGAGTGAGTGGTTTCAACTGGTGAGACACAGGCACCAGGGCATGGATGTATCACTGTGTTGTAGCCCTCAGCCTTACCGGAGGCAAACTGCCTGTGGGAGAGGGAGAGGGAAGGGATGCACAGAATCAAAAGTCACTATTGCTGTGCACACTGGACAGTAAATACTGTAGGTCTGTGGCTACAGTTTGTCTGCAGTGATATAAAAGGTATGCAGCACTCAGAGAGTGGTGCTGGAGCCTTGACAGAGCAATGAAGCAGGTATCTGACTTACTCTCGTATCTTTGTTGAGTGCTTATTGTTTTCATGAGACTCTTGCACCCGTGCTTTTAAATCTAAGGTGAATTCAGAAGATTTGAATGAGCAGAGAGTTACTCTAAGGATAATGGCTATGGAGGATTTTCCCTTTGGAAAGACTGATTTAAATGTAGCATGAAATACTTGCTGAAATGATTTTAATTGGGCTCAGCTTGGTTTGCATTGAGATCATGTGTTAGCCCTCTCCTCTTTGCCACTCGGTGCAAAGATCAGCCTGTGAGTAATACGTACTTAAATAATGCATGGAGCAAAGGTATGTTGCTGACCTCATTACTAAGGATGATGTCCTGCTGTACTGGTTTGTAGTTTGCTGTTTGGAAATCCTCTGTGTGTGTTTGAGGTTCTTAGCACTGTGAAAATCAGAGAGTGGCTGATGGAGGGCTGCTTGGGCCTTTTGAGGCTGTTTCATAGCACTGGATCCTAAGCTCAACCAGAAGCTCTGCTGCCTGCTTCTCCCAGCAACAGAAACACTTAGATTTGCATTAGTGTGATAAAGGATATGTGTGATAAATTTCCAGCTTTATTTTACTTAAAGCACAGATATTGCTAAACCTGAATTCCATGTCTAAATTTGAAGTCATGCAACACAACTGATATTCTACATCCCAGCATTTATTTTTTAGTTTTTAATCTGTAGCACATTTAATGGCAAGGGCCATTAAATAGATAGATTTCTAGATGTACTCAGGTCCATCTAGCACCTCAGTAAAGACCAGACCTTAAAAAGATGTCAGCAGAGCAGTAGTTGAGGTCATGTCACCAAGCAACCCCTGTCAGCACAGCATCACTTTGGAAAAATGTTTCCCAGTTTAAGAAATGCTGAGTCTCTTATCAAGTGTTACACTCTTTTTTTATTTCACATCTAACCATAATTCATCAAATTATGAAGGGGGGCAATGGAAATCACATTGGGTGTGGCTCTGGGCAGCCTGATCTGGTGGTTGGTGACCTGCACACAGCAGAGGGGTTGAAACTAGATGGTCATTGTGGTCCTTTTCAACCCAGGCCATTCTGTGATTCTGTGAGTCATATTGCACTGTCCTTAGTCTTGGAAATTATTTCAGCATATTTCTTGTCAGAGGTTTCCTCAGAAGGGTTAATTCATTGACAGATGTTGTGACACAGACAGTAAGCACGTTAGCAGCAACTCCCAAGAGCTCATTCTTTGAAACCTCATTGTGCCAATTTCTATGTCCACTTGAACAGGTATTGAAAGAAGCGAAACCCTTGAGAGGCAGTAATATTGCCATCACAGTTCTATGTAGACCACGAACTTCTCATTTCTGTTTCACGTGGGTTGGTTACCTTGAAGGCTGGTTTTGTGCAGAAGCACAGCAGCTGGTCTGGAAGAAGCTGCTTTCTCTGTTTTTGCTCCTCCTTCAGCTGGGTAGCGGTGACTTTGCTCACGCAGTGCCTTGGTTTGCATTGCCAGATGCAAATACAAAGTGTTATTGCTGTGATGATCTGAATGTGACACAAGTGCTTTCCACATCAGAAATCAGTGAATGAAAAATAAACGTATCTTTGGCTATAAATGTATGGACTCCACATGCTGGTACTTCCTGAAGCTGCCGGGACAGATACAGTCCCATAAATGTCTCTTGGGTGGGTAGGGTGTTGGTGCTGATACCTGCTTGGTATCCTTGCTTCACCAAAGGGTGCACGTGTTTATTCCCACTAAATGCAAGGCCAGCTCTATCCAAGTGCAGCCCTTGCTCAGGTCAGGGTCTTCGGTACCAGCCTGGCAGACAGAGCAGAGCAGAGGCTGCAGGCTGAGGTCTGTGCGCTCTGGGGGCGTGGGATTGGTGATGTGCAGTGCTGGAGAGCATTTGGTTGGTTGGTTTTCATTTCTAGCAATTATACCTATGCCTTTATTTTTATTCTTGAAAAGTAAGTAGCTGCCTTAAACTTATTTTTATTATTAGAACTGCAGTACGAAGGTTTTCATCTCGTAGACGTTGTGTGCCAAATTATGCAGCAGCACAGGGTAGTAAATTTGAGACGTTCTAGGGATTAGTGTTAGGCAAATAAAAGGAGCTTGAAAGAGCTGGTTCTGTTTTTTATCATGGCTTAACATCAGGCATATCTTCTTTCCTTGTAAGTTAGAGCTGACTGTATAACGCTATTGTCATCCACAGGGGATCTTGAGACCAGCATTACAGATTTAACATGCTCAGGGAAACCAATACTGAGCTATCAGCCGATACATGACACTAATACAGGGTTCACTTTTACACTTAACCGAAAAGAGAGAGAGACAGATTGTTCCGAGTTTAGACAAGCTGTAAAATCCTTTACTAGTAGGCACTGCCTGGCCAGCCCTGGAGACTATTCTAATTGCTTTACATCTGTACAAAGGTTCCTTGTAATCGGGCTTTCTGCCTCCATTTGTCTTCTTTTCAGCCTCTTAGTAAAGGCCTTAATTGGTCTTAGTGGGGCTTTTTTCAGTTAGGCAACCATACCTTAAAGGCTGAACAAGTACCAGACGTTACCTGGGGGGCAATGGAGGGAGTAGAGGAAAGACATCAATACTTCTTTACCTTTAACACTATAATTAATGGGCTCAGAGCAAGGAACAGATTTGGAGAAATTTTAGCTCTTTGGGGGATTTAGACAGGGATCAGACAAAACAGAGCAGGGTGGAATTCTCTAGAATTTCTTCCTGCTTCATTTCTCTGCGAACAATCATTAGCCTTGTAATTGTCTCCTGCTAAACTGCTGTATCAGGTTCCATTTTGTCCTCTTTAGAGGATCGAGTTGCCTTTAAATCAATAGCTTGAAGTACTGGGGGGATGTATGTGAAAGGAAGTGCCCTCTAATTTCTGTTTCTTAGCTACTAATTATTTAATAATACATTTTATTGCCTATTAAAATGTGGCATAACTTGCTTGTCAGCAAAACTAGATGGAACATAATCATTTGAGGAGAAGGATAATTGGCACTTTTGCAGATGGTTTTTATTGCAAGCCTGGTTTGTTGTTATAGAAGAGATTTCTTGCCAGGTTTCCTTGCAGTCTTTTCAGAGCGGTCAGTGTTACAGCGAGTTGCTGCAAGCCAGCTCAGACTTTCAAATGTGGCATATCAAGGATTCAGGGTGGATGTGGTTTTCTGACACAAAAGCTGCTGTTGTGCATGGAGAGTTTCTTCCTTTTAAGAACCCTTGTGGGTTTTAATACCGCGCTGCAAATTGCTCTGGTTTCTAGATATAGCAAAATAGGAGAAATTGTTTGGCTAACTCATTAATGGAGGTAGGTGAAATTCGGGGCAGGTGGGAGGGAGGCTGTCTTGCAATTTTTTTTGATGCAATCAGAAATGCATGTGTGCTTTTGGCTGAACTCTGCATATAGCCTATAGAGTGAGCATTTACAGAGACACGCTGCATGTTCTGCAGAATCTACCCTGAACTGTAAGAGCTATAGAGGGATTATTGGAAGGTTAAGTCCCGGCCCTCCACTTTGCTTTGAAACCCTTGTCACTGTTAGCATGAATGGCTCGAGCACCTGAGGAAGGAGCCTTGGCCGCATGAAAGCACAGACATTGCTTTGTGGGAACCCCTCGGAGCATCCTAGAGGTGCTGAGGGCTCAAGGGCCCAGCGGGAGGGCAGGGGACGGGGGACCCAAGGGGATGGCAGTCCTTTGAGAAGTGGCTGAGGGATCTGGGGTCATTTTGTTTGGAGAAGAGGCTGCTCAGGGCAGACCTTATTGCTGTGTACAGCTACCTGAAGGAAGTTGCACAGGGGTGTTAGGAAAAATTTCTTCTCCAAAAGAGTGGCCAGGCAATTGAATGGGCTGCCCAGGGAGGTGGTGGAGTCACCATCCCTGAGGGTGTTCAGGAAATGTTTAGGTGTTGTACTGAGGCATATGGCTTAGTGGGGAAATACTGGTGATACACGGACAGTTGGACTGGATGATCTTGGAGATCTGTTCCATCTTTGGTGATTCTGTGATTCCCTGACAGGGGCTGTGGGTCCCAGTGGGATGGCAGGAGCTGGGGGACTAACAGGATGGTTGGGGGATGAGTGGGATGGAGTGGGGACCCAGTGGTCCTGGGGAGCCAAGGAACATGGTGAGCTTGGAGCATGGCCCCCTAAAGAGCATGGACGGAGACTCTTCTGAGCTGTTCCACAACAGAGCTTCCAGGGTGACCTTTGAGTCCCTGCCTGTTCCTTCTAAGGGAAGGATCCGTGTTGTATAGGAGAGCGATCTGGTTTATGTTTATTTTAAATTAAATGAAGAAGAGTCTGGAACAGGCTGTTTCTTATTAAATTCTTCTGCAGATAAATTCACTTTTTTTTCCCTCTTCCTGGGGAATGCTTTTGTTTATGAAAAAGCGTTCCCTTTTTCTGTCACTGTTTGCATTTCATGTACAATGAACTGATCTTGTTTGTGGAAGGTTTTTCTAGTCTAGTACTCTTTGCAGATCCTGCTTCAGGATTGCACTATCGTCATTGCCTTTCACCAACTCAAGTTATTACTCTGCTCTAATGGCTTCATTGCAAGTTGGAGCAGTGTTTCCATTGCCTGAACAAGAGCTTTGGAGTGAACATTAGACTTGTACTTCAGAGAAACGTTAGAAATTCAGGGATGGCAAAATGTGTTCCTTCAGAATTGCAGAAGTACCTCATACATGCGACGTCTGCAGCTCATCTTACATGGCCAAAAGTAGTTGAAATTAAATGATGTGTTTGAGGTTTGGTGTCGCCTTGCTGAATGTTTTTCATAATCTCTCCAAATTGTCTCTTCTCATCATGGCAAAGAATAGAATCATTGATGCTGATGTTCATGCCCACAGCCATTACCTGTGAAGTGAGTGCTGTGCAATCAGCCCCTTATGGAATAAAGTGCCACTCGCTCTTAATGCAGGTACCAGAAACCCATCCTTACAGGAAATAACTGTTTTCCCCAGAAGCTGCTCAGCTGTGCTGGCAGTCCTGGAGCTGCTTGTCTTGGGAAGCACTTGCTCCAAGAGCAGCCAGTGTTAGCTCAATGGAACTCCCAAGCTGACTGTTCAGGTCCAAAATAGATGGCTGTGGTACAGGTAAGAACGAGTGGACAGGATGGAAGAACAATTTCATGAGCTTTAGTGCTTCTCGATTTTTTAAATATGAACAAGCACATCCAAGAAATGTCATCTTTGCTGGGTTTTAGATACATGTGCTAATGAGGCAAACAACATATCTTGAGGTCAACAGAAATCCTTGGCTGTGGTTGTAATAGACTCACAATGCATGTAGACGAGATAGAAAATTGATCCAGTGCACTTGAGTGAGAGTTAAATGAATGGAGCATTCTTAACTGGACAGCATTTTGGAGAAGTCAGACATGAGGTCTTTGCTTTAAAGTTCTATGCTGAACATTCACTGTCAGATCTGGCTTAATGTTCTTCAACCTCCCTAATTTTATCTCCCCTAAGATGGGAAGTGGGTGTTTGAATTTGTCCATCTTTAGTGATTGCAAAATTCAGTTTTATGGATGTGTCTGGTGGGCAGTCGAGTTTCAGACACAGTGGCGAAGGGAGCAGGAAGATTCCAGAGCCAGGTGCAGTTGGGTTATCACTGGCATTTCAGAGGACTACTGCTGATGGTATGTTTTGTCTGTCTGTTCTCATGTTCTGAATGTTTTGATGCTGCTGAGCCTCTGTAAAGCCGTGATGATGGATGTTGACCTAGTCCCAACATTAAAATGGAAACTGGGGGCAAAGTAGCTATCTTCTGTTGGGGTGAAAGACATGTATCCCCTGCCTTTAGCCCTTTGCCTCTACTGCACAGTGATGGTGACTCATCCTTCACTTAGATAAGTATCTCATTCTTGATGGTAATTCACTCTGCCTTTCTCTTTCCATCAATCATAGAGGGAACTTCAAGGGAATCTAGACTAAACACTATTAAATGGCTAAATCTCCTTTCTGGCGATTAGAAATGAGCTGACAGCTTCTGGAGCAGCAGAACAGAACAGAGTAGTACTGGATGTGTTCAACAAGGCAGGCCTGAGCGATAAACCAGTGTAGCACCGGTGAGAAATGTGGCTGGGTGCTCTGGATGAGGAGCATCTGTGGGGTGAAGTGCCAGAATCACTGCATGCTTTGGATTCCTTGTGAAGTACACACTTGGAAATTTCACTTCCATATAGTGAGTGATTAAAAAGAATCCTTACTGAACACGGTGATGCCATTTAGATCCCTGCTGCAGACAACCTTTTAGCAACCAGTATTTCTGTTGTCATGATTTGTATTAGCAAGGAGGGCCGTTAAGCCCTGTAATCATATCCTGTGCACCTCCAAGCCCAGCTTGTGGCACTGGCCGTGCGAGCAAAATGTAAGAGCAGGAGGTCTGCAAGAGGTCACAGTACTGAGGAACCTCGGGAATTGACCTTCTACACTAAGATAGATCAAGTGTCATTTATTTTAATGAGTGTTCCCAATTCACAGGAGCAAAGGTGCATTCCTGAGCCTTTTGGGGCAATGTGAAAGATGGATGGATGCGCTCCTGGTCACAAAACAGCATTGATGTAGGTAGCAAAGAGGGAAAAGAAGCTCACGGGGCTCTTGCTTTGCTGCCCACCTCTTCTACAATATTTACTACGACATCAAAGTTACCGGGTTTGGAGCTTTCCTTTTTACCAGGAGACAGGCGTTTTTCTTAAACTTGTCTAGTTAAAGTGATGTGCGAGGATAGAAAAGAAGTGTAAAAATGTACACAATATGCTTGAGTCAAGATACAACGAGTGGATGAGGTTTAGCAGCATGTAGTATCTGTTAGAAACACGGGTTGACAGACAATAGGAAACAGCACTCAAGTGCCCTAGTGACATTTTTTATACAATGGAAGACAAGTACTTGGCAGCATCTTCACTTTAATATGGCTCTGTGTACACTGATACTTAAGCAAACAGTTCAATTAACCGTGGTCACCCTTCAGCTGGTGGAGCATTGTTAGCGATATTTCCTGTTTAGTTAATCTGAAAATTTCCTTCCAAAATCCCAGACTAATTAGGCAGGCTATCAAAACATTTGGCTTTTAAAGTAAATCAAAGAATGTGAAGTGGCTTTTTGTGCTGGTTGGTTTCTAGGTCAGGCAGGTTTTTGTTGGGTTTCTCTAAGTTTGAGATGCATTTGAAATCAGCAGCTGAGCTTCTTGGGCTGTGCAGCATCTCTGAGCAACTGATGCCTCCCTCGGGGCACAAGTTGGGGTCTGCAGCCACATCCTTCATCAGACTTCTATCATACCAAGCTGGGGGAAGCAATGCTCGTCTTGCACTTGGAAGCCCTGGGCTTGGCAGTGAAGTTGGGGTTGTATTGGGGTTCTCAGGGGAATGGGCACAGATTTCATTTCTCTGCCAGTGCCTGGCGTAGTCAGTCCATGGAGCAGGAAGAGGTTGGATGTCAAGACAGGCAGCTACCTGGAGACAAGGAAAAGAAATAATAGGAGGGAAGGGAAAAAAACACCCTCAAAGTGAGCTGATTCACTGTGTGAAGTTAAGTGAACTGCATTACAACAGACACAGTGTCTGGAGGAACTAATTGCTCTTGTGGTTAGGTAGCTCAGGTCTACTTGAGACCTTCTTGACTCTGGAAGCTATTAAATAGAACAAGACTTGCTAAAAGCAGACAACTTCAAAAACATGGACTTTACTTCGTTATAACTTTTTTTTCCCCCTTCCTGCTGCCCCCCCTTCCTTAAAGGAGACGTTGCTGATTTACAGCAATTTAAACAGCTTTTTTGGCTATAGAAAAGACAGTTCCGTAGTCTCAAGCGATGACTGTGGGAGCCTTGCTGATCTTTTCCTTAAGAGCCCAGAACCACAGAAAATTCTCAGCATATTAAAAAAAGAAGACGATCCGTGTGTTGTGTAAGCTTTGAATCTGCTCCGTGAAACATTGTCTTCTTTATTATCACAGACATGACTCATTGCTTGTAATACAAGGTCTGACATTTATGCTGCTGACAATTGGAAATGGGTGAAGCAGTTCTGGCAAAAAAGAGCCAGACTGAGTGTGCAGAGATCAGAGCGTGTTCCTTTTAGGATTCAGAACACAAAACTGAAGTAACTTTGAGGGGAGTGGGAAATAGGACAAAATAGATGTCCACCCATACGTGTACTTTGACTCAGATTGGAAACAGAAATCATGCTCACATCCATAGATTTCCTTCTAAATAGAAAACTGCAAGTCATACAATTGCATTTTCCTTGGCATGAATGGGTTTTCTGAAAGTATAACGCTTGTAATAGTTTCATTTACTCTCAAGTGACTGAGTATACAAATGCAGGAAACAAAATTTCAGCATCAGTGTGTAACCAGAAACACTCTGACATAGCAAGAGCTATGCTAGGGCTTTTCTATTTGTACTGTGACATGGTGATGCTAAGTGCTCTTGTGAACAAGCACTTGTAATTCTCCAGTCCGAAGATAAGCTAGCAAGTATATTTGAATAGGTAGGAAAAAATAACCCAACAAAACACACAATAACAGCAACAAGAAGAAGAAAAGAGCAAAGCAAAGAACCTCAAAGGCTTAAAGAAATTAGTTTGTATTAGAGAAACTGGTTTGATTTCTTGCCAGATTTGTGTATACAGCTTGAGTATGAAAATTCCAGTAAAGTCTCTTATACTTATTTTTGCTCTTTGATATGAGTGAGAGAAACATTTTCTTTGGTTGGGGTCAATGAGCATATCAGAGTTATGCTCAGTTCTTTTCAAAGGGGAAAAAAGCACAAAGGAATGTTTTGCTGTGCTTTAGAGTGAAAAAGAAGGTCATTGAAGTGAGGATTTTGGAATAATTCCCAGCCCTTTCGGTAGTACTTCCGGGAGGTTGCTCTCGAGCAAAGTTTTCCAAGAAGTGGTGGGTTACTAATTTTTACAGATCTACCTTTCTTCATGGGAGGGATACTTTCTGTGAGTACTCAGAAGTTTAGGAAGAAGCATCCTAAAGTGCATATATGAAGAGAGTGAAAACTTTTTCTGTTGTGTAGCTTTGAGTTAGTTCCGTATCCTGGGAGCGTGAGCTGGTATTACATCCCTTTCAGCTTAGAGAAGAGGATTTTGCTTTCTCTGTAGACTTTGAACAGTAAGATTGAGATTACAAGCAAAAGTAATAAATGCACTTAAAGCTCTTCCGGCTTGCAGTTCATGGAGGATTTGTAGATTATGAAGACTTTGTTGTGTAAGTGTAAACTGTGCTGAATCAAATAGCTTCACTAGTCATCAGTGCAAAGAAAAGTTAACCTCTGAGATTTGTAGAGAACAATGGCGTTTCAAAATGCCAAAGTCCATAGCAGGGTAAGGAGGGCAGAAGTCATCCAGGTTTTTCCTAGAAAACACAACATGCGATTTCCTTTTAGCACTGCATATCTACAGGCACACGTTGGGTGGGTGATGTGTTAGTGGTTCATTCTGTAGCAAGTCCTTTTGTCAGTGTGATCGAGTTTTTGGGCACCAGGGAATGGTTCTACATCAGAGGGCAGTGGACATGGTCCTGAGCTGCAGGAGCTCGAGGTGTGCATCACTCTCAGACATAGAGTTTGGGGGGTCCTGTGTGAAGCCAGAAGTTGGCCTTGGTGCTGCCTGGGGGTCCCATCCGACTCCAGGTATTCTGTGATTCTACTGACGTGACATTGAGAGACAAAACAAATACCGTGAGATATTTTTTCATAGTGCCAAGTAAAAATACATCATGTGTGAATGTCTGTTCGTTCCTCCTAACCTTGACAGAACACTAAAATTCTCAGTTAAAATTAGCTTATACTGAACTACGTCACTCGTCTCAAAAAAAGGATTAACATTCTGTGTTTTATGACTATTTTTGTTATGATGGTAATAAATTGATACCCAGTTTAAGTATCCAGTATTACAGTTCAGCCATTACAGCTCATGTTTTTAGTATGCTATTTTGTGACTCAGTCCCAAAGGCTAGGAGGGAAAAAGGGTAAGTAATTCTGAAATACAATTAAAAGAGTGAAAGCTGAGATCCATAGGCATGTATAAAATATATGGTAAAATAAGGTATCTAAGCCACCAAGCAGAGAGGAGGCAAGAGAAAAAGGAGCTGTTGGATTTATAGCCAATCATCAAAACCAACAGCAAAACAGCTAAAAGAACAAGCAAAAGAGCTTCCAGTCATTCATGGGATCACAGAGCAGGCAAAACTTTGGTTCTTTTAAAAAAATGAAGTAACATTCACACACACAGGGATTTTTTGTTCTGTTCATTGGGAAATTCTGGTAAAGGTAGAGCAAAGGCCAGAAGAATTCTTGAAGCACTGGGGGCGTCACTGTTGATAAGTGGTATCTTCAGGATCAGCCAAAGGAAGAGGTGGAGTAATTACCTTTATTTGTTCCACACACCAGCAGGCTTTCATCAGCAGGTGCTTAATGGCACTGTGTACTCTTAATTATTGATCTTACCATTTAAGTAATAAGACACATGGAAGTGGGCAGTATTATCTGCTAATTGACCACGCTGCAGAGTTGACAAGATGCTGGGAGTGTTTAACGCGTAGATAAGATCAATTATAAGGTAATTCTTGCTACTGTAATGAACTGTTGTAAGTAGGAAAGTTGTTCCTAAGATATTTATCAGGCAGGAATTGTGAGCCAGACCCATGAGTGTTTTTCTGTGGATAGATGTAGGGCAAGTATCGCTTCACAGGGACTAAATATCTGACTAAGGTGGAATGATGGGTCTGATACAATTTCCAGACTTTAATTTCCAGACTTTATATCTGGTAATTAGCTGACAAAAGAGTGAATGAAGAGAACAGAAGTTCATTGTTTGGAGAAAGCTGTGGCTTTATGATTAAGTTGCTTCTTACAAACTCCAGTCAACAAAC
Organism: Centrocercus urophasianus; assembly: GCF_019232065.1. Classification (NCBI taxonomy): domain Eukaryota; kingdom Metazoa; phylum Chordata; class Aves; order Galliformes; family Phasianidae; genus Centrocercus; species Centrocercus urophasianus. The sequence continues at coordinate 8,274,596 of NW_024884900.1, forward strand.
TGCTTGGATGCTGAATCCTTTCTTCAGTCGGCAGTTCTTGAATATGGCATGTGTATGTTTTTGCTTCTTTCATAAATCAAGGCTTAAAGTTACAGTTTCAAAGCAAGCCAGTAATATTTATTTTGTAAAGAAAAGCGAAAAAGAGAACCTTTTTCGAAAGACTAATGATAAGAAAGGTTCAAAGTTCTTAAAACAGAAAAGGCAAAGCCTTCATCAAGGTGAGCAATTGTGGAAATGATGTGCAGCTCCAGCCTGTGGTGTCTTTGAGCGTCACAAACCTCTGACAGAGCTGTGCCAAATTCCTGAGAGCATTTCAGGTGTGCAGCTCTGCATTGCAAACTTCCATCGTTTGGATTTGTGGTGTTGAATTTTAGATTTCTTTCGCATGGGATCGAGAGGAAGCAGAGACAACAAATGTGGGCAACATTTTGTCCACCAGAAAGGAGGTGAAAGAGGGGAAGCAGAGGAGATCAATACAGAAACTGAGATTTGCGTGAGCAGAAAGCTGTTTTCGGGGAACTGTCATTTCTGATGCCACATCTTAATTCCCTTCATTTTCTTCATGCTTTTCAGAATGAAAAGCTGGTAAGTGAATGCTGTTGTTAGAAATAAAGCCCCGCTGCCTGGGCTTGAAATGAAAATATCTCCAGCTGTCTAGCCAGCAAAGAATTTACAACCATGGCATGACTTGAATCATTAAAATGAATCCCGTAAAGCAACTTTATTCCTGTCTCACATACGCATTCTACAAATGAGGATTTGGGAGTGTACAAAGGTTGTTATCCACGTTTGGTTTTTTATTTCCCTTTCCAAAGTAGTTTCACTGTATCTTCAAAGTGATTGAATTTATACGAAGTTATCATATACAACTTTTAAGATGTGAGAATTGTGGGATAAAAGCCTATTAAGGCAATGTATTTTCATGAGTTTATATATAAGAGTTACTGTGTTTTGCTTATATTGGTTTTCTTCGTGCAATATATGAACCAAAAAATGGCTCTTTGCTTTGGCTCTCGTTTCCCATTTTACACAGAACATTTGGAACAAAACTACTCTGCCATCTTTGGTTGTCGCTCACAGGCAAAAAGACAGCTCTTGAGCAGAGATCTGTTCTTCCCTGGAGCTCATCTGCTGCTTTGCCTCAGGGCCGGCAGAACACAGTGCGCAGGGCTCCAGCTCTGCCTCTTCTCCTGCCCTGCTGGACATCACAGTGTGTGCCAGTTCATTTTTTCACTCGGAGGGTGGTGAGGCACTGGATAGGCTGCCCAAGGAGGCTGTGGATGCCCCATCCCTGCAGGCATTCAAGGCCAGGCTGGATGTGGCTCTGGGCAGCCTGGGCTGCTGGTTGGCGACCTGCACACAGCAGGGGGTTGGAACTGGATGAGCACTGTGGGCCTTTTCAACCCAGGCCATTCTAGGATGATTCTGTGTTGGGTTATTATTGAGAGGGAAGGTAGCAGAGGCACGGCCTGCAGCATGCTGCACAGTGTTTGGTAACCCTTACACACATGGAAGGAGTGGATCCTTAGCTGATGCTGCTCTCTCTGCCATGTGCAATCCCACTCTGACTGCAGTACATCCTTTATTCTCTTGCACAGGAAACTGACAATAATTAAGCTGTAATTTCATGTGATGTGAGAATGCCAGATCAAATTGGAATGGAGGAGTGTGCGTAGTCAGTGCAGCGACTGCCTGCATTAATGGAGTCTCTGGTGGTCACAGCAAAGCCTTCCACAGGTTTCTCCCTTATGAAGGGGAGAGAGAGAACAAGCAGGTAACTAATGATTGTTTTTCTCTTTCTACACTGGCCTGACCACTTGTACAGGCGAGGCAAGCCACCGTTATCCCCACTGTACAGATAAGGGAAATGGCATATTTGTGGTGGTCCATAGGTAAGAAGGAAATGGAGATGTTTCCATTTCCACAAGATTTTGCCTAGGTATGGCTTAAATTTCCCCAGTTAAATACTGACTTTGTCTGTATCGCTTTCATTTCCTTTCATGTTTTCTCTCAGTGTTTCTGACTGTGATGCTTAGAACCTGAGTTAATGGTGCTTTTGTAATTAACCCGTGAAGATTAAAATTAGTGTCATTATCAATGTAAAAGCTAATCTGTGCCTGGCTCATTCAGTAGTCCAGCAGTGAGCAATTTAGGCAGGTGTCCGATCTTGCTACGCTGATGCACTGGGCACTCCTAAATGTCTTTGTTGGAAAGGTTTTATTTTTCTGTAGCAACCGAATCTACTCTGTTCTAGTGACTCCGTTTAAGAAATATAATTTGTCACTTACATTACTGCTGTTTAGTTACAAAAATTCAGTGATGGTTCTCTCCAAAAAGGGAAGGCTCCTTGGCCCCTTTCCCTGCTGTTAAAACTCAGTCTGAGCCTGTTGGAATCATGGTTGCTGGGCAGTATTGGTGGTAAGTGGATGGTTGGACTAGATGATCTTAGAGGTCTTTTCGAATCATAATGATTCTATGATTCTAACAAAATGAGTGCCTGTACAGCATCGTGAGACTCAGGGGGATAATCTGCTGGATGCAGCCTGGTTTGTCCTGTTAGAAACACTGCATTTATAATAAAAAAAAAAAAAAAAAAAAAGAAAGAAAGAAAGAGAAAGCTTCTACTGATGAAAGTAGCTGTCAAATTAGCAGGTCTAGAAGTTGTGTGTATTGTTATGAGCTGCTCAAGTTCACACCAGAGCGACCCAACCCCATCCGTCTTTCTCAGTTTACATTTTAATTGGCTTGTAGTTAAGGTTTTTAAACACTGTGAGACTGCTGACATACACTGTAATATCATGTGAATAATTTATAGGAGCTGTTCAAGATGAGCTTTTTTTCTCTTTTTTTTTTTTTTTTTTTTTTGAGAATTGGATAAAAAGAGAGAGAAATGGAAGGGGAAGAGCAAAGGAGAAGAGCATCAACAATCCAGCAGTAGCTTGTTGCTTGCTGGGTATTAAATGTTTTTGCTACTGCATCTGACTGCATTTGGGATTTCATGGAAGTTTGTACAATGCAATCTTATTAATAACGATTCTGTCAGGAGAACACCCAATTAAATTGAGTTGGGTTTATCATTCCCTTTAGGTTTCTTAAAATGTGTGGATATAAAGCCTCTCCAGTATGAGGACTGGCTAACAAGGATGGAGGGGGCTGGGGTTTGTTTTCCTCCTTTTTCTCCCTCTTATTTAGGAATCTCCCATTGGCAGATTCAGAGTCCCTCCAGCAGGGCTTTACCTTCCCCTCACAGAGCTCCCAGCTGCTTGGAGACTTAGCCCCGGAAACAAGGAGTGCTGGTCTTGTAATTAAGACATAGGGGAGCACGCCCTACCTTTTCTGGGGAGCTCAAAGTTTGCTGGAGCATCTTGAATGCAACAAGAATACGTTTTGATAAGGTCTCATAAACTGCCAGTAGCTATCCAGAAAAACCCAGTAGTGTTTTATGAGGTAGCTTCTGCTTTGGTGACCACATTTATAGAGAGCACAGCCAGTTGTTGTCTTGGGAGCACGCGGGGAAGAAACAACAGTTCAGCCCCAGTTGCTGCCTGCTCACAGGGCATCACTCCCCACTGCCTCTCTCAGAAGTCACTCCCCTAGCTCCTGTCTCAAGCACTCCACCAATGCAATGCTGTGTTTGGCTGCCAAAGGTGGAATTTAGTTTCTGACCATCTCCTGCTGTGGCTTGGTTGTAAGCAGTACACAGTTCAGCTTTCCCTGCCAGACAGGAACGGTGCAGGGTTGTGCTTGCTGGCTTGGATGGAAACCCCATGTCAGAAGTCGGCCATCAGTGTAGTTTTCATTCTACTTTGATTTAATCTCAGGGGATCATTTAGGCTCTTCAAATGTGACTTCCCTGCGCGATTTTGAGCGCAGCTGGTGATTTGGAGAGTTACTGCTTATGTATTCCAGTTATTGACACCATACCTGTAACAGATGTGATACTGCTGAAACGGATTTTGACCCAGAGATGAACTAAGTAGTTGTCTTTAACACGTTACCTTTGTCCAGTGTGAAACATACAGAGATTTGCACTTTGTTAGCTCTTAGCTTCCGACATCTTTGACTGATCTTGAAAAATAAGGCTTCTAAATGGTTTTCTTCTCATTGTCACACCAGACTTTCATTTTTCCCCAATAACTTCCTTTAGCATTTGCACAACACATGATACTTTATGTTCTGCTGGTTTAAAAAGTCTTTTGTATGCTCTGCGAGGCAAACAATGAGGTTATGCAAAAGCTTTCCTTGGCATTGTGCACCTGGCTAAGAAGATCAGAGATCTGGGGAATCTCAACATGCTCCAGAATGCATGGATTGTTTTAAAAATGAAGGCGACGATGCCCAAAGTTGCATAATTCAGTACTCGGGAAAGCCAAATGCACAGGTTCAATGATGACAATCCTCCTGCCTGCAAATCTAAGGGAACAGATCCAAGTAACAAAAGCCTAAATCCTCAGAGATGTACCATTTCGGGTCTGTGAGCTTTACCTTGATAAGAGTTGCCCAAAGCCTTAACCCTCCATTCTTTGCACGTCCTGTGGTGCCTCGTTTCTGCAGCATATGCTGTGTGACATCCACATTAATCTGAGAGCCCTGCAGTACCAAAGCACAGCAGGACGAGTTAAGGACAGGCTGTTGGCCTTAACTTTCATTTTTCTGCTTTTGTTGCTGTGTGTCATGGATAAAGGTGACCTGGAAGGGAGGAAAAAAAGCCACCTGCTTGTGTCCCATTTGCTTCGTTAGGTTGTACAAAACGTTTTGAAAGGTTGTTTGTTTTGTTCTGAGTTTTTTGGTGTTTTTTTTCTTTCCTTCTTTTCTTTCTTCCCCGTTTTCTGTTAGAAATACCCAATCCAGACTTCTCTGCTTTTCCTTGGAGACACGGTAGAAAACTGAAGAGCTCTTGGGATTAAAAGTGTAAAGCTCAAGAAGTTGAAAGGGGAAGAGGATTTTAGCTGTGCCATTCTTAACCTTTCTGTACTTTGTTTCCGTTTGTCATTACCAGCGCTGCACCACTTCTGCTTCATGTCTTTTGCATTCAAGTCCTTTGGTTTAGATGTGAAGATCTCTCATTCCCACTCTCTGATCCTCCAGAGAACTCCAACAAATACACATTTTAGACAAACACCTTCTTCAGCCACCACATATACCCACAAACTTGCTGCCTTTTTTCAACTGTAAGAAAACAAAATCCTGTTTTTGTTGCTTCTGCTTCACCCTAAATGTTTCCTAAGTGATAGAGTGCACGTGCACAGAGTGGTCTACTTTCTTGAAAGAGAAACTACACTCATGTATATTGGATATGATGTATGTTTCTTCTATTCTTTTAATTGACGGACTTGTTTGGGGCTGCTCATTTTTAATATTGGTAGTTTGTTACAGTGGAGTTCTAATGCTGAGGTTGAATACAGACAAGAGAATGGGGAAGAGGAATTTATAATTGGTGTTAATCATCTCTTTGGAGCAGCTGAACTCTCCTTCAATTAATTTGAGGCTCTACAGAGCAAATTTGTGTCTTAATAATCTGTAGATCTTCGGCGTGTATGATGGTACCACAGGGTTGCTCTCTTCATGTCCCTGAACGTGTTCCTTTTACAAGTAGAGACTTCCTGAAATGTGGTTAGATCAACTGAAATGCCTTCTAGTGACTGCCAGTGTTTGGTCAGGTTGCAGCAGACAATTCCATCTGAAAGCCAAAAAGCTTTCTCATTTTCCACAACTGTAGCTGGATTGTGATCTTCTGTTAAGGTTGTGCATATACACAGTTTTTGAGGGAGTTGTAAAGGTAGATGGGAAATTGAGTAGTTGAATACATTCTACTTCAACTGTGCAACATACTTCAACTGTATGTAGAAGCAGCATCGTTAGCTGTGCCTACTGATAACCCTCCCAGTAATTCCTGTTGTGAAAGACAGTGATGGGTCAAAGTACTCAATGACATTAAAAAAAAAAAATCAACATCTGTTAGCTGTTCTAGCTTGTTCCATGTATCTGGACTCGTGTATTTCAGTTGAGCTGCAAGTATTTGTGGCACAATTTCATGATACCAGGACTGGTAGCCCTTCCTTGGAAGATGGCAGTTGTGCCCCAGGGTGATTCACAATTGCTATTCCTCAATCCAAAGTCTGGAACGTGAAAATGAAATTGCATTCAAATAGCTAATTTTAGACCAGATATGCTCTGTCTGAGCATGGCTTCTGCGGAAGATCCCATGGCAGTGCTGTGGGATGCTGATGTTCATCCTTGCTTTGTCTGTGCAGAGTGGAGCATCCCATCCCATCCCATCCCATCCCATCCCATCCCATCCCATCCCATCCCACAACTGCCTCAAATAGAAGAATCAAAGTTGATTCTTTTATTGGAATCAAAGCAGCCAAGTGCCTGGATCAAATTGGAGTGTGGAAAAAAAAATCCAACAAATTGTTCCCTGGTTACGACCCTGGAGAGAATCCTCCTTGATGATCCTTCCTGAGCTGAGGTGGGCTAACAGCTGACATCAGGGTGTTAGAGCAGCAGTCGTTTGGCACAATCGTTTGTTCCCTGTCATTTTGGAGGACAGCAGGTGTGAAGGGCTCTCAGGACTGGCCCTTCCCTTGTGCCAGGCACCTTCCTGCTGAAGAGCTCGGGTCTTCACTGCCAGAGTGCAGGGCAGCTTTAATCACCATCACTTGCTTTCAGTTCGAGGCTGATGGTTTATAACAGCATGCTGTGGTGACTGGTACAAGGTGCCTCTCTCTATTTGCAGCCTATTCTTTCTCTGGCCTTTTCAGCAGAAGTGTCAGCTCCTGTTCTGCCCAGCTGTTGGCCAAGTTTTGATGGCCTGGGACTTAGGACAAGCACATGCATGTTTCGATGCTTTTTCCAAATACCATCCAAGTCTCTCATGCTGACAGATGGCTTGGCAGGGCTAATTACACTTCCCGGGTTTGTCACAGATTAGCCATGACCGTAAGTCTTTAACACGTGAGGGCTGCTCAGGAGCCAGTGGGGTGTGAGCTAATTTCATTTTACAGTCGCTGAACAAGGGGATCCAAAGAAGAGATGACCATAATTGCCTTTGTGCACATCATTTCAAAAGCCCAAACCCTGCCATCAGAGGACAACCAAGTAGTTCAGCACAAAGCTGGGTCGTCTAAGGAGAGCATTCAGGGCCTCAACCCCTCCAGAATTGCCTCTCTGGAGCAGTAAGGGGCTTCGGGGTCTCCATCGTGGTCACTCAGATCCTCTGATTTATTATGGATGATGTTCTGAGGGGTCTCAGGTTTGTTTCTGTGCATAAGTGAATGTCACTGGAAAGTCAGTTCATACTGAGTTGTCTTTGTAAGTCTTTTAAATTAATAGCAAGAATATGGTCTTTTAAATTAATAGCAAGAATATGCACACCTGTATTAAATAGGACCTATTTATACGTGTTTGAGACCCCAAGGCCAGACTGTATGGGGCCCTGGGCAACCTGATTGAGTGCCCAGTTTAGTGGTTAGAAGCCCAGTTTAGTGGCAGAGGGATGGAACTGGGTGATCTTTGAGGTCCCTTCCAACCCAAGCCATCCTGTGATTCTGTGATACTCTCCACCTGTACGGTACCAGGAGCATCCTGTAAATGATTAAAACTGGAAACTGAACTTTTATCAGTTCCAATATCAAAACCCACATTTAAACCTCTCCTGTCCATCCACATTCCATGGCTGTCCTTTCATGAAGCCTGAAGAAATATCCATGTTTATTTATTGGTTGGTATTAATTTTAATACACAATTTAATCTAGCCAGCGGTTATTGATAAACTTTGTGATGCCTGTCAAAATACAGAAGAATCTATTTCATAGGAAATTTGGCACAGCAAAAGCCTGCTGCTCTGTGGATGAAGTTCTGTAACTCTTTTGTTATACAGTGATATACAAAGTGCATTTCTGAGGTGTGAAGCTCTTGCTCCATGTGACACTGGTATAAGACGAAAAAGGGATTTAACACTCAGGCTGTTTCCTCACCATCCCTGGAGGTGTTTGAGAAACATGTAGATGTGCTACTTAGGGAGTGGTTAGTGGGCAGTATTGGTGGTAGGTGGACAGTTGGACGAGATGATCGTAAGAGATCTTTTCCATCCTTGATGATTCTATGGTTCTGCTCTTTGAAAGTGAAACAGGAAGGCTGCATGTATTTAGCCTGAAACTATTAATTATGCCATTTAATGCAACCTGCAGTGAGCTTGCTCAGCAGATGGGATAGAGCTTGTCCTTACCCGTGTGTGTGCTGAGGGTGAGGAACCACTTGGCTGTCCTGAGGCGTTGCGGCACCAGCCGTGTTGGAGACAGCAGTAACGCATGAACGAGCAAAACTCATCTGCATTCGACCTGCCAGCACTTCAGTGGCACCATAACAAATGCACACCTCCCCTCCCCAAAAAGGATGCATCCTGGTTCCTTGCCCTGCTAATGCCTGTGTGTGATGAGAAAACACCACGTGGTGTGGGGCAGCGGCATCCATCAAACCATGGAAGAAATAAGTGTAGCATTGCGACGAGCAGGGAGCAGCCTCCTGCATGTCAGCCTGACCTGCAGTGTCCTGCGGGGCCTGGGAGAGCCTCCCAAGTAAAGAAATAAGGGTATTGCCATCTTCTCTCTCTCTTGGCTTGCAACAGGCGCTCATGAATCAATCATCAACAAGCCAACTTCTTTGCCAATTGTGGTCACGATGTATGCAATCAGTGGGCTGTGATTCTTTCTCTTTATCCCTTTTTCGCTCTTTCTTTTTTTTTAGGTAAATACATAAGAGGGAGTGATTTTCTTGTCACAGCAAGGCAGGTTCTGTGGCACGTCCTCCCGTAGGCGAGCATGGGAGTGCATTCCTGCCCTGCCATGTGCTGGGTGGGTGGAAGTTTCTCCTAGCCGAGCGGCACACAGCACAGCCCGAGGGATGGAGAACATATTGCTCGGCAGGTGGGGCCCGCTCTGATGCACTGCGTGTTATTTCTGCACTGACAGCAAACATACATCACCCAGGCCCACAATGCCAGCACACTCCAGAGTAACCTGATCTTAAGGGCTGTAGCCAGGAGCACAACACTTGGCCTTAATGCCACGTTTTGACCCTATAATTGGGTCAGGGGAAGTCACAGAAGCATCTTTTCTGTCTGGAGGGACTGGGCGTTGTTGCTGGGGGTCTCACTGGAAGCTGCTGTGAGCATGAGCCCTAATGGGACTTTCCCTTCCCATTTGATGATATTTCATGCTCTGCTCAAGGCACGACAAAACTTACTCAGCCACAAAAGCCCTGAATTTGGAAGGTTCCCTGGAAATGCAAGCTTCTGCATTTGCAATTATTTTATCTGTTCCTTTGTTAAAGGGTAGTATGGTTTGTCTGCTAGCTGATGAGGTGTATGTATGGATTGCTACTCAGGATACTGTCTTCCAGATGTCATAGAACCAACATGGAGAGTTCCTCTGTTACTTGTTACTTAGTAATGCTTTCCTTTGGTCAGAAAAGTGCTTATGATGCATTCTGCTTGGCTTCAGATGAATTATGGCAGATTTTTTTCCCCTGCTGAAAATAATCACTGCAGATTTATTTTTAAGGCTCAGCAAAGCAGTGGATTTAATGAGGGCGTAACGGCAGTCCATTCCATGGCTTGTGTTTTGCTATCCAACTTCTTGTGCCAGCCATCAAGTGAATGTGAAGTCAGAAGGAGAGGTATAGAGAAGTAATACATGATACTCACAGGGTCATTAAGGTTGGAAAAGGCCGATTAGGTCATCTAGTCCAACCATCAACTCATCAGCTCGTGTCCACTAACCATGTCCCTCAGTGCCCTGTCTCCATGTTTCTTGAACACCTCCAGGGACAGTCGCCCCACCACTCCCTAGGCAGCTTATGCCAGTTCATCACCACTCTTCTGAAAAGAAATTTTTCCTTATATCCAACCCGAACATCCCCTGGCACAACTTAAGGCCATCACCTTCTGTCCTATCGCTCTTACCTGGGAAAAGAGGCTAACCCCCAACTCCCTACAATCCCCTTTCAGGCAGTTGAAGAGAGCCATAAGGCCACCCCTGAGCCTCTCCTCCTCCAGACTAATTCTATGCAAAGCATCCTGCAAACAAGCTTCTTCTAAAGAAAGAGATTTCTAAAGGTACGGGTTAGATAGTAAAAGAACCTACCCAAAAGTGATTGGGTGTTCTGCAGCATCCATTCTTGCTGTATTTACTGTGTGTGTGAGTAAGTAATTTAAAAGAGAGAGCAGGTGAGGAGGAGGAGGAGGAAAATAAAAGCTGGGGGTTCAGTAGGAGTACCAAAGGCTTTTCAGGTAGCACCAAAGGCTTTTCAGGGGCGATTTGAGTAAGGGCAAAGCAACAGCAGTTTCAGTGCAGAGCTGGAGAAATCCAGATCCGGAAAGGTTCTTAGGTAGGAACAAGCGAGCAAGGGATTTACTAGCCAGGAACCAGGGCCCATTACTGAGATTAAAATCTGACCTCTGTCTTGGTGGTGGATTGTTTTTCCCCAAGTCCTACAGTAACTGACGTAAAAGAACTGCACAAATTAGCTCCCAGCAGAGACTTTCTGTGACTTAGTGGTTCTTTGTGTACGCTGATTTATTTATCTACAACCGTACCATGGGTAGCAGTTAGCCATAGAAGCCAGATGGGGCATTGCTTTTATCCACAGCACGTAGTGGCAAGCCAGGGGTGGCTGTTTGTCCCTTCTGTACAGCTGTGGTACGACTGAATTGGCAATAAGATGGAGCACCTTGGAAAATCCAATGGAAAATTTCATCTGTAAATACGTCCAGAGTGATTACTCTGTGATGGGTTTTACCCATGTAAATCCCTCATGAGGAAAGATTGAGAAACGTCTCTGCTTTCTGTTTTGGTGTTTTGAGTTGGCAACCAAGCGAGAATTAAATAACGGGAATTGTTCCAGATGCCTCAGTGAACATGTGGAGAACTTCCTGCAGCCGCTTCAAGAGCCTGCTTGATTTCATTGACGTAAGTGAGCAGCGGAGATAGGGCTTGGTAACTCCCCGAGATGGATGAGACGTGTCAGGATGCGGGCAGACAGGCTTTTTTGTCATCCTCAAGCCTAATTTTAAGCCTGTGGTTACCTCAGGAGACGGATATTTCCTGCAGTCTGTCCCACAGCTCATTTGTGCGTACGCGCCCTGGTGTCGCAGAAGCGATGCTGTGAGCATTTGCCTTGGGAGCCAAGATATGCAGTGTGCAGGGCCAGGGCTGGCTCTGTTCCTTGCTGCCGAACGCTGCCGCTACAGACACCTTGCATTGGTCTCCCCCATTGTGTTTTTCTGGCGTTCACCCTTGAATGGAAGCACAGAAAGTCCAACAGAGCATCCCTGAGCAGGAGACGTGTCCCACCATGGAGTTCATTGAGAGGTACCTCTCCAACAGCAGCTGGAATGGCTCGCAGCGAGCTCGCTAGTGCTGCCCTGTAAATCCATCTGGTTCCCTGCTGGCCCCACCGCATGTCCATGTGCAGCTGGTACCCACAGCTGAGCCCCAGGTGGCTCCTGGCAGCAGCCAGCAGCTCCTGAGCTTGCTTCTCACCTGTAAAATCCCGAGGGAAGTGCCAGCCTGGTGTTCTTTGCTGCAAGTTTGGGCTCCGTGCACGGGAGTGCTTTGAAAGGCTGTCAGAGCTGTCGGCAGCTGTATGCGTAAACTGCTGCTTTGTTTGTTGCTTTGTTTCTGCGGATTCATAGGCGCTGTGAGGAGCTGTCATTTTGCTTGCAGAATGATACTAATTTAAAAATAGGAAGTCTGCTAAAGTATTAATGATACCAGATGTGGCTGTTGCTTTTTTTTTCTTTTACCTGTCATGTACAATAGCAGTGAATGTTATTTTCCCAACTGCTGTGCTGAGATGGGAGGGAGACTAGGGGAGAATCTGGACTTTTTCCTTTGCAATATTGTCAAAGCGGATTTCTGTGGGTAGAGATGGTGAGTTCTTTGTTTTGAAATGAGCATCCCTTAATTAGTCCCATACAACCACATCACACCTCGTTGTCCTCGCATCGCTCCAACAAGCTGTTCTACATGCGGGGAGAATAGTGAAATCCAACTGCCTTAGATTTGTGTCCCACGGCATGGAGCCCTGTAGTCTTCGCTCTGCCATGCACATGTTGCATGCTGCTGACTACATTGCATATTCTATCTCGGTTTGGCCAGGAGGACAGCATACACTTGTAAGAACTGAGCAGTATCTGCCTTTCCTCTGCTAGTGCTACTGGTTTACATGAAACTTGTCACAACTTGATGGTTTTTAGATCTCTATCAGGTTTCATTGGAAGGGAACAGGAAGGTTGAAAAACGATTAGGACTGGCTGGACTGACAGCCTGTGTGCATGAACATTGTTTTCTTTGGAAGGCGGGCCAAAAAATATATAAAATATTTTAGCATGTGCTTTGTAAGACAACAAAGGCAGCAGTTTCTACTTTCTCCCCAAAGGATTGGTTAAGAAATTACAATTTCAGGTTGATCTTATTTCATCAGTATTTCATATGCTACCTTAGTGGCTGTACAAGGTACAAGAGCATGGACAGCCGAGCTTTCTGTCCTTTGCAGTACCCACCACTTGTCAATGCTGTGTAATATCGTTAGAAACATCAGATAAAGTACTGAAAGGGAAGAGCTAGTGGTGTCCAAGCTCAATTTCCAAATGAAGATTGAAAAAAGCCCCATCAGAACATGCACCCTGCAGGGCTGGTCCTGTCCACGACTTTCTCAAGTTGAGATCACATAACCTTTTAACAGTTCAGACCTGTTGTGTTAGGCTTATCTACCCACGTAATCTTTTGTGCAGGGCAAGTAGTAACTCCCCAGCAAACACCAAGAAGGAACTTAGAGCTCCTGGTGCTGCAGATCAGGGCTTGGTGCCACAGCAGAAGTTTTCTCTCCTTTTTTTTTCAACAGATGGACTCCCCTAAGCTCTTATGGATGGAATTAGGGACCCAGTACAGTGAAGCGAACCGAAACAGATTTACAGACCCACAGATGAAGAGCGTGTGGATCCCTTGGGTTTGCAGACAGACTGAAAAGCACTGAGCTAAAGAAAACATTCTGTTAGCAGTTAGCAGCACAGGAGATATAACTTACAGCCCAGCAGTTCTAATCCTACCCATTCGCAGGAAGGGCAGCGCATGCACATGTGCATGCTCACACACGTACGTGCATTATTGCATTACTTTGGGGGCTGGGGTTAATTTAAGACCACTGTTTCTTAGGGCTTAATTGAGATTTCTTGGAAGCCTGTTTTTGCACATATAAGGGATCATTACCAGGAAATCATAGTTTATAGTGTTTATCTAGTGAGTTATGAAAATACCAGATAATAAGACTAATGACTCAACGTAGCATTTTCCAAATTGTGAAGTAATCTTTGGATTTTGCAAGATTATTATTATATTAGTTGCACTTTTTGGTCTGTCAGAAAAGAAATAAATAAAAGGCCTGTATTTTCCCATTAACATTCGGAGAACATCTGTTGCGTATTGTAAATAACATACTTATAAAGCAAACTGATAATAACCACTCCGACTGTTTTCCTGTCCTGACTGTAGCATTCGGAGCCATACAGTATGTTCTATGCTGCACTCTTTATTTGGCCCCAAACTGAAGGGAATTCGTTGATAGTCCCAGTCTATTACATGTAATAGTAATAATCATAGAATCACAAAGGTTGGAAAAGACCTTCAAGATGATCCAGTCCAGCCATCCACCAACCACCAATCTTTCCCCACCAAGCCATCATAATTAAAAAAAATCCAAATAGCGTGCAAAAACTCTGAAGCTGTACCCTTCAGATTGTGTTGATGAAGAACAGTAATTACAAGATCTGAGCTGGTAGAGCTCTGCGTTTGGGAGAACACGTGCTGCTGAGATGATGCTGTGGTGGAAGCTGTTAGAACAGGGAGGTGTGAGAGACTTCTATAAATCGCTTTTCCTCTGAATCTCCCAAAATGCAAACCAACCCAAGGATAAACTATGTCTGAATGCTAATCACGTTAATAGGAAAATAGCCCTGTAGAGCTCTCCTTTGAAATTCCACCCCTAAAATGCTGCACTTTGTCCACCTGAAGTATCTAACTCAGTTTTATGAAATTGGAGGTGTCGAATTGAGGGTTTTTTTTGTTTTTTTTTTGCTTCCTGGGAGGCTGCAGGCTGCAGTTAACTTGGAAGTCCTTTGAAACTTTTGCTAACATTACCATGTTTATCCCCAAAATGAACATGATTCTATTTCAACAAAACGAGCAGCATGCTAAGCACAGAGCAGCTTCACATGTGTCAATATGAGCTTGTCATAATTATCACAAGAACACAGCCCACGCTATTGGAAGTTGTCAGGAGCATAGTGTGTGTCCTTGCTGTACACATTTGATGGACGCAGCTATTTCCTAGCAGCCAGGGATCAATAGCTCTTCGGCTGATCATAGGAGCATGTCATAAGTCGAAGTCTCTTCTTGTAATAGTCTCCTACCCACTGACATCCCCTAGGACTGTCAGAATCACATGTATTAACATCTGTGGGTTCTGCCAGTCTCTGTCCTTGCCACTGAAGGAGTGGTTATAAAAGGCAATTTTGTCTTTTCCAGCCATGTGATCACCTGATTTTCTGGGTGAGCCCTTCATTTTTTGCTATTTAGTTTGCTTTTCTTTTGCTTCATCCTTTCAAACGGTGTTTGATTATTTCTGTTCACCTGTCTCTGCTATTTGGTACCACGAATGCCATGCTCTGGTGGTGATGGCTGCTGTGTGAGGGCCTGAACCTCTCTTTATTTCACCTTGACATATCCTTAGTTAGACAAGAAAAAAGAAAAAGCAGAAGGGAGAAGAGTGGGAGCTTTGTCTTGTAAAGCAGCACTATCGTGAATGCCATCTGTTACAGCTATCCATAATATTATCTGAATCAGAAGCACTGCAGCTAGAATAGAATGCCTGAATGCACCCCTATGTCACAGAGTTACTAGGACAAGATTAAATGCAGTGACAAAATATGTCATATGACAGTGCTTCTAAAAGTATAATGAAGGTCCTACACGTCCCACTCTTTGTAACCTCAGTAGTTCCAGATTCAGGGTACCCTCAATTATTGGGATGTCTTTCCTGTAGTCTAATGGGCCATGGCTGGATTCCCAATGAATCTGAACTTTATAGACCTTAGACCAACTTTTTAGACCTTACCTTGGCATACAGCTACTGAGCGTGAGCATTTCATTCAGGACGATTTCAGGGGAACTTGAAAATAGAAAATCAGACTGTGAGAATCTCTTGTTTTCCTGGATATTTCCAGTCTTCCCCAGACTGAAACTGAGAACAGTTCTAGCTCTGTATACGTGAGTAAATCTGGTCTCTAAACCAGTATCGATGCAGTGCTTACTGGAGTCCTTCATTCTACTGCATTTATTACGTAATTCAGGCTTAATGCCAACTCCTGGGTGGCACACAACCCAGGCTGTCCTTTGCTCTGCATTTAATACTCTTAAAGCTGGTGGAAAGGCAGGACAGCAAAAGCAGTTTGGGTTGTTGCTTCACCTTTTCATAAGGAAGAGTTTGCACTGCCATGTGAACATGGAGGAGCTGTGGTTTTGGTAGGTTGGAAGCTTTTAGCAGTCTGTAAGGCTCTTTGAATTGTGCATCCCTAAACATTTCCTTTGGAAGGTGCAGAGTTTTTCAGTAAATTTAAGGCTATTGGCTGTTGGTTTGCTATTCTTGCTCATGTTTTAGATACCTCCTGGAGGACATTTGTGTAATTTCAGAATTCAGCAAATCACAAGTGGAAAACTGCTGTATTATAGTACGCAATGGAATAAGGAACAAGCACGATCTTCAGACTTCCCATCCCTGCAGGCAAGAGGGATTAACTGCTTGAAAGATCGAGTTGGGGCTGGGATAAGCATTTGTATGCAATTCAGACAGGTTTCTGCAAACCGTAGCTATGTGTGTGTCAAAAGAGCAGGTAGGAAAATGTAATATACTCAATGAGATCTCAGTTTGACCACGGCATTACGAAGTAATATTTAATAGACTATAAAGTGTATAGATCTCTCCTATAGCCACTGTCATTAGAAGGTCAGCCAGTGTACCTCTGTGCTGGGCTGCTGATGGGATCAACACGTCCATGTGTTCTTTAGGCCATGGAATCCATAAGGATTCCATAAGGTCATAGAATCATAGAAGAATTTGAGTTGGAAGGGACCTTTAAATGTCATCTATCCCCACTCCCCTGCAGTGCACAGGGACACCACTTCTCAGTCATGTGCTCAGAGCCCATCCGATCTGGTCTTGAGTGTCTCCAGGGACGGGGCATCCACCACCACTCTAGGCAAGCCATGCTGGTGCCTCACCACCCTTACCGTAAAAGACTTCCTTATATCCAATCTACATCTCCCCTCTTTTTAGT
Organism: Centrocercus urophasianus; assembly: GCF_019232065.1. NCBI lineage: Eukaryota > Metazoa > Chordata > Aves > Galliformes > Phasianidae > Centrocercus > Centrocercus urophasianus. The sequence continues at coordinate 8,290,989 of NW_024884900.1, forward strand.
TTGAAATCATATCCCTTTTTTCTATCACAGCAGACCCTGCTGAAGAATCTGTCCCCTTCTTTCTTAGAGCCCTAATTTAGGTCTTTCTCTTTTGCCTTACCTAAAACTGTAGACGAACATGTAGGGTTAATGCCTAGTTTTAAAAGACATGTATATTTTCCAGCAACAGGAAATTATAAACCTGTTCAGCCAGCATGAATACATTTGACTTTAAATAAAAAAAAATGCTGAAAGTGGCATTGTATGCCATAAAAATATACATCATGTGCCAAGACAAGCAATTGATGCTCTCCTATGAAATACAGTAAACACCTCCTCCCTGCCCTTCCTGCAACTGTCAATCAGATTTCAGAATCAGGAAATTTTACAGTATTACTGGTTAGAAGGGCTCCCCACTGGGAGCAGATGCCATCGCTGTCTTCATAGACTCAGAGAAAGTCCTGACATGTTTCATGGCGTTCATACGTGGAAGTCTGTGAAATGGAAAGGAAAACAGCTTTTTCTGTCAACCTGTCACTGATATAAGCTCTTACATTTCATCAGAATGACTAAACTTTAAAGCTGTTTCTTCAGTGCTGAGTATATTTGAGAACTCCCAAGTGTTATCAGATTTATAGAGTCCCAGCATATGATAGAAGACCAAAGCATTTTGTGGCACGATATTAAAAATTCATTCAGATACTCGATAAAGCGTGGATGACAAAAGTGTGAAATGGAATAAGGTAGAGTGAATTTCTCCGTGGTTTATTGACCTTGATTCCTCTACACAAAATAAATAGACAGAATGGACTAAAATCTCTTCTTTATGAAGGCGAAATCCAGGCAGTCAAAGACGGGCTCATAAAAATGCAGTCTGTGGCACATACCTTGGCAATGCTAGAAGTTGGAGGCAATGGAAATTTATTGCTGGTGCTGTATATGTGTCTGTATTTCAGAGAGGGAGAAAGCAGGGGCCTCTTTTATGAGCTTACTGATGTTGTTGTGTGGAGAACAGAGAAAGAAAACACGCTCTCTTTCGTCATTTGGTGTTCTTTCCCTGAAGGTGCAATAAGATAAAACGCTTCCCTTTGCATAGTCTTTTTTTTTATTATTATTTTATCATTTGTTTGGAAAAGAGAGAGGAAAAGGCTGTCTTTCAGGAGGGGAAGTTTGCCATCGTTCCCTGCTGACCGAGGCTGGGGCTCGGCGCTGCTCCCGGCTTCCCCGCCTCGCTGCCGTCGGAGCGCAGAATGCCTCATTGGTTTCAGATATTAACTTTTGTGCTGAGAGCCCAGTTGGAGCTGGTGTGACAAATGGATTTTACCTGCTGCCGAAAAACACAGCCCCCACCTCGCAGCACCTCCCGTCTCGCCCAGCCTCACCCCCAGGAGCAGCAGACAGCAAGCTGCCCTCAGGCACCATCTGCTGCTGCCAGCTCCTGCGCTGGGCCCTGCCTTTACATCTGCTAAGGAGAGGCAGCTTCCTTGATGAGTTGTTTTGAAGAAATATCTGCTCTCCCCACCGCGTTCATTAACTGTTGCGGATCTGCGAAAGACGGCTCTGTGATGCAATTTAACTGTACTTAACTAAATTCACTGAAGTCACAGTCACAGATTATTTTTGCATCCCGCAGGGGTTGGAAGCAATGCTGTTCTAGCAGCACTGCTCCCTCTTCCCTTTGAAAATAAAATTCTTCTGTTTGCCCTTGCAAACACCATTGAAACCAATGATGAAATCTACTGGGGATTTGAAGTGAATGGTCGGTGGCTGATAATTTGTTCTCCTCCTTTTAAAATCATAGAATTACAGAGTCATGGAATGGGTTAGGTTGGAGGAGACCTCAAAGATCACTTAGGTGCAACCTCCTTGCCATGGGCTGGTTGCCAATCAGCAGATCAGGCCGCCCAGGATCCCATCCAGCCCAGCCTTGAATGCCTCCAAGGGATGGGGCACCCACAGCCTCTCTGGGCAGACCATGCCAGTGCTTCAGAGTAAAAAAATTAATGACATCTAACCAACATCTCCCCTCTTTTAGTTTAGAGCCATTCCCTGTTGCCCTATCATGCAGTGAAATACAGTAAAATACCGTGATGTAAGCTAGGCTGCATGCCTAGTGCATACAGGCAAATATATAAATCTTGTATCCTTACCAGTAATAGCAGAGCAACTGTTTTATTCCTGGTACCTCCCTTAGTATCCCAAACCTACTGATGTGTTAAGTTTACGCTCGTCTTACAGACACAAGCAGCTTTCTGGAGCCTCTGGAATTTGTTCATGTCTGGTGGTCAAGAACTAAAAGAAACACAACAAAAATCCACTAAAAATACTTCAGTAAAATGGATTCAGTATGTTTGTGTTTGGATTTGTTAGAATTAGAAAACAAAGTTTATAGGCATTCAGAGGAAAGCAGGCATCAGACGGTTTATATAAAAGCATAACACAAATGGAAAGGAAAGGGAAAGTTGAGGGGAAGAAAGGCAAAAGTTGTTTTGAAGATGCAGGACACAGAAAGAGAGGGGAGGTTGTTTTGATATGCTTTGCTTTTTACCCCAAATTACTAAGGAAGAGTATATAGCTGGGAAATAAACCCATCGTTGTAGTCTTATAGCCCTTAGCATAAGCATGGGACCATGTTTTCTGTGCTGCTTGAGCAGGCAGTTTACCAGTTCCTCCACGTGTACGGGATCACTTTAAATGCAAAAATCTGATCGTAATACAAACGGAATTTTATTTTATTTTATATGTTACATTTTCACATAAAATGATGCCCTGAAGCTGTAATTATGCAGTATAATATACACTATACGGAGATGTCCCTGTTGGTTTCAAGGATAAAGGTAATTTATATATTAGTTAAAAGCTGGCACCTCTGAATCCAAGTCATATGTCGTAAAATAAATATGAGTCGTTCCATGAGAAAAAAAAAAAAAAAAAAATACTTAGCAAAGCTTGGTTTCCCACAGAGAGTTAATTGAAAGCTCTGATTGATGCTTTTTCTTTGGAGTTCTTAGAATGTTTCTCATCTGTGTGTGTTTTCTGGTATCAAGCAAGGTGTGATCACATGCTGCAGCCTTTCTTCCAGGCTTAGTGGGTCTCTATACCAACTGGCCGCCTTTATTTATTTCTTTATCTATTTTTCCCTTAGAAAAGTCACACGAGCTTCGTTATCTTATCTGTGGGCAAAATTGGCCAGTAGGTTCAAAAACGTTGAGGATGGACAGAGAGAGGAGCTCCGTGGATTGAGCACAAAAGCTTTGTTGTATCAGGAGAGCACACTGCAAGGAAGCCTTTGTTATTTGTTGAGTATGGTACAATAATGCCAACAGACTTGAGTTATCATGAAACTCAACGTGTTGACACAAAAGATAACGCTTACGCTTTTTATTCAAATTGCCTAAACAGAGCAAATAAATGCTCAGTTCTGCTTCTGTTGCTTGCGCGAGTCGTTGCATTGCGTTGGTATAATTGATAATCTGTTCATTATTGCTTGACTCTACTCCTACACAGAGTCGTACAGTGAGAAAATGTAACAAGTGTTGTCTAATTTAGAGTTAAAATGATCTGTAATATATATACTGAGATATAAGGACACTGTCCTACACTTCCTAGGCGTAGAGCTCTGGTGACATCAGGAATATTCTGCAATTTTCTTGTCTAAACATGCCACTTGGAAAATGCATGACATGCATAAGAATTAGCAATTCACACAATCTAAAGAGAACTATCTGTTTGTCTCTAGGCAATTCACAAAAATATGCCCATAGCAATTTGAGGCATTATAAATCCATCCAGGTTGGTTCTGACCATGTTGCAGAAGTAATTTCGGCTGGCACATCAGATGAAAGAACAGATTTGAAAACAGTAGCGTGCATGGCCCTGAAGGTTTTATCTTGGCTAATATTCCAGGCACCTTATGGCACTACTTCGGGTTTCTGTGAAGACTCCAAATAAAGTGTCTGTAGCCTGATGAAAGATTTAACACATTTTTTTCCTGAACAAGCTTTGTAAATGTTACACTAAAGATAAAGAATGCTCTTGCTGATGGGAAGCAGCTTATTTTTCGGTGTGCTCTTCACTATGAGCACCCTTTCCATGTGGTGCTCCTGTATTTGCAACGTATGTTTCGTGCAGCAGTCGAGCTTCTGTAACAGCAGCTTAGGAGGGTGCAGAATTGCCCCCTTCTCTTTTCAGTAATGCCCATGAAAATTCCATACATTGCCTCTAGGAAGGTATTTTTGTGGTTCCAGATTAAAACAGCCAGAATGAATGTGTCCACCGAAAGCACTGCAAGAAAGGGCAATAATAGAAATAAGTAGATTACGTTTAGGAACACAACTCATGTTATGTGTGACTTGAATTAGCTTTGGATGGCCACAGAGAAAGTCTGGTTCACTTTCCATGTGAAAAATTTGAGTGTTTTCTCTCTTTGTGTTCTGTTTGCATCTCTTATTTCTGTTCAGCCTCATTTTCCATTTGCTTCTACTAAATGCCTCCTTTTGGTGTGGGGTCAGGCAGAATACCATTCAGGACAACCTTCCATCTGAGGACAGCAGTCCTCTCGGGCTCTCACTAGTGATGGGGAGGAGATCACCTCCTCTGGATGGCAGTACTGAAAGCTTTGGGGCTGCTGTGTGTCCAAGCCTGGCTGGGGATTCCTTTCTCCGTCCCAGACCTTTTAGGAAGACTTGGTTCTTCTGAGGCAGTATTGTAGGGCAGAAGAAGGGAGACAGAGCCGTAGCTGGAGTAAAGATCATAGAATCATAGAATTGTTTGTGTTGGGGAGGACCTTTAAAGGTCATTAGGTAGATGTTTCCTTTATTGCCTTCTGGTCCCGAAAAGGCAGTAGTCATGTAGGTGCTGTCCCCTATCCTTTTTTCCCCTCAACATGGCTTAGAGAAATGGCCGTGCAAAATCATCCTCGTTCTCTTTGGTGATGCCAAATACCCAGCAATGAGAACAGCTTTGTTTTCCCCATGGAACAGGGACAGGAGGGATGGGCACAGAAAGGCTGACTTTTAGGGACACTGGGGAATATGTGTTGCATTCTTCTGATCCCAAATATAATCAATATGTTCCTTGAATGTAATGACAGAAAGCTAAAATGTGACTGCTTCTTAATTCTGGTGGCTTTAATCAGGTGTTTGATCATTGCCCAAATTACAGGTTTCAACCCCAGTTTTGTACTCCGAGAAATGAGGACTGGTGCCACTTGTAGAGGCTCAGCCCTGCTTGGAAGGCCTTAAACATCATTCATGTAATGCTAGGAGGAGCTTTGCTGAAAGTGGTGGCTAGGACTGCTGGAGCCATCTTGCAAATGCAAATATGCTTACCCCTTCTTTTAAAGGCAAAAAGAAACTTAAAGGTGCTGGATGAAGTCTGCGTCTCATTTAGTTACAATAATTGTATTTTTAAAATAAATTTCCTGTTAAAAATGGCAAAAAAAAAAAAAAAAAAAAAAAAAAAATGGATTAGAGCATTTAAATTTAAAGCTCTGGAGTTAAAAAGGAACAAAAATGTTCTAGTAAGCCTATTTAAATAAATTGTCCCTAATTGCCTTAATGCATATCAGTCAGGTTTTAATTTCCAGTTTCTCCCACCCTCCTAAAGAGGACACTGAGTTTTTATCCCAAAGCAGAAGTATAACTCAGCTTTTTTGTTTCAGATTCTGCCTGTGCAATGCAGCTCTATGATAGGACATGATAGGTTCTCTCTGTGGTATATGCAAACCCTTATCTCATTGCTGGGGCTACAAAATGATCAGTTTTAAGTTCCATTATACGATAGTCATGAAAACATTACGTTCAGTGGCAATGTAATTGTATAAAGAAGGAAGTACCTCCACAGTCTGCCTCCTCTCAGGGGCTGTAAAAATAGCTTTCCTTCTTTGCAAATGCATTGGGTACTCAAGGCTCTATAACTTGATCATGCCTGTGTACAGCAGTGTGAGGTGTCATAAATGAACAACTAAAAAGCCACTTGCATGTACTAATGAGTGAAGCATTACTGAGATGTCAGGAGATGATCCGTAGGTGTTGTGTCCTTAATTGCACAGTTGTGTGCCAGCTCTGCAGTCGCTGCTGCCATTCTGGGGGAAATGGAGAAGCACCAAAAGAGAAACCTCTACACGTGTTGAAGCACAGGTGTGATGGGGAGTGGCTGAGGGAACTGGGATGGTTCAGTCTGAAGACAAGGAGGCTCAGGGGAAACCTCATCGCTCTCTATAACTGCCTGGAAGGAGCTGGTGGTGAGTGGGAGTCTGCCTTTTCTCCCCAATAACAGCGATAGGACCAGAGGTAAAGGCTTTAACTTGTGCAACGGGAGGTTCGGTTTGGATATTAGAAAAAATATATTCTCAGAAAGAGTGGTGATGCATTGGAAGATGCTTCCCAGGGAGGTGGAAGGGCCACTGCCCCTGGAGGTGTTCAAGAAGGAAGTAGATGTCGCATTGAGAGTGGGCATGGTGGTGATGGGTTGTTGGTCGGACTGGATGATCTTAGTGGTCTTTCCAACCTTAATGAATCTATGAAAGGGGAAGAAGAAAGACTGAAGTTCACAGCTTCAGTGCTTATCACCCGCTTGAGTCCTCAAAGCGCTCAGGCTGCCAAAAGCGTTTAGTCTAGAGGGATGTTTTGGAACTTTACCTCAAGGGCAACAATAGGCATGGCTGGCTCCTGAGCACTGGGGGAATCTGGCTCTCACTTAGGTGTCCAACAGCGAGCCGAGCCATTTGGAGATCTGGCATTGCAAAGCGCCTGGTCCTTCCTGCCTGGCTGTGGAAAACCCAGCCTAGGAGTATGCCAGTTCTGCAGGCAATGGGAAGGGTTTGGGTATTGACAAGATTTACATTCTATAAAAAAGAGATTTAAGGGTGAATTTTTCAGGTTGCAAAATATCCATACTGTAGATTCTGTTTATTTTGGGAGGGGAATTGCAGGTGGTAGATGCTGCTGGTTTTGTTTATCCTACACACATCCTGACATTTGAGAGATCCTGGCTCTTTCTGCTTTTGGTTCGAGCTGCTTGCTCTGGAAGCTTTCCTGTATCGATAAAGAAAAAAAATAAAAATTCAAATGTGGCTGGGGAAAGGGCTTGAGCATTCATCCTTTTGATCTGCATCCAGCATGCTGATTTTAGGATCTGCATGTGAGCGCTCAGCCAGGGGAACAGAGGGGAACCGCTCCAAGCCTGATTTACAAGCCTAGCTGGCCTGAGGGTCACTGAGGGCTCCATTTCCTTTATCCCATCGCATGAGGAATGGGATGGGATTTCTTTCCTTTCCACAGCTCAGACCCGGCCTTGTTCCAGACCTCCCTGAGGCTCGGCGGGGCTGGGCGGGCTCCAGTTATTTCAGGATGCAGTGCTGCAGCTGACAAAGCAGGCGTTCGACAACCGGCTCCATGCCCAACCCGACGAGCTGCAAAGAGCTCCGTCTCCCTCCACCCACACATGCAAAATTGTTTTTTAGCCCACAAGGTAAACTAGATATAGTTAAAAGTACCAAGTGGCTGGAATACCCAGGGATGTGCGAATGAGCGGAGCTCACACGGTGATGATTTGAAACAAGCCTTGTGGCTTTTTAATAATGTGCCAAAGCAGTCTCAGTGGTGGGCCAGCAGGCACCATATTCTATCTTCTGTGAAAGAACTGGGCCCAGCAGGCCCCAGCTAATGCAGACAGCCCCTTCACTCTGCTGGAGGAGACAGACTCCGAGATGGCAATCAAGGCTTGATTTGCCAACACATTTCCAATGATTAAAATGTAATTAGCACAACTGAGTGCCTCCTCCCCAGCTAATTTTAATACATGCTGTGACAGGCAGGCAGCCGGCTGTGCCTCGGCCCAGCAGCAGATGGAAGCAGAGGCAGCGGGAGAGGAAAACCATTTTGCGATGCGACTGTTCGCATCACGAAACCATCAGGGCGCTCGGCGCCGAGAAGGCCCTTGATGGCAGCACATCAAATTGGCGCTGTCACTCTGACCGTGCAATGGCAGCCATCCTTCATGCTGTCCCAGCAGCACAGTGGGGCAATTTGCAGGCTTAACCCTTTGAGGTCTTAGGGGGGGATGAGGCTTTGGGAAGGAACAGGCCCACGTGCAGGGCATAGGAGCGCGATGCCTCCGGTACTTTGGGGAATGCTGCTTATGCTCTGTCGTTTGGCTCTGTCTGCTCATTTTTTCCAAGAGTGCAGAATTTGCTCGAAGTGTCACAGCTTTTTTTTTCTTCTTTCTTTCTTCCCATTAAAAACAGAAGTCCAGACAAAAGAAGAATGTACAGATCAGAAATAGACTTCCATGAGCCTACACAGATGTTTCTGGGATATGACCGTGTGGATGAAGGGGTTACTGAGGGCACCCTCAGGATCTCCCAGTGCTTAGAAGAGAGCAAATTCTACAAGGGGAAAGTGGTTCCCCTTGGCTTCTTGGCTATTGTTTTAGCTAACATGAGACACTGTCTTTGGTGTTGCACTTCCAGTCCTTCCAGCTGTGAATTACATGCTGGTGCTATATTCTATCCTATTCTATACATTGCCGTAGTTTTGCTGGAGCATGGATTCAGCTTTGTGTTAGACAAAAGATGAGAGTTGTCTTGTGTTTCTTTATTCCTGTGCCACTACAAAATTATGCCTTCTGCCATTGAGATGCATTCTGTCTGCTGTTTTGCAGCACTTGGTTACAAGGAAAGGCCCATGTTTTGGGAAGGTGGCTTTGGTGGCCAAGGCACTGTGGCAGGGCACACTCAGGTGACATTTCAGCCTTTGGTGAGACTCAGTCTCACCTGCCTCCATGTTCCCACTGGTGAAACAACAACAAAACCTATCATTCATGCTCTGAGCCTGAATGTGTAAATGTGTAGGGTTGGAAGAAGAGATGCGTTCTTGAACTCTTGCCTGTTGGGTATGGGAGGGAGGAGAGTCCTTGATAAATTAGACGCACGTATCAAAGTATTCCTCTATTCAAAGTGTATCTGCTAACATTTCTCTCTTCTGCGCTAATAATTATTTTTAGGAGCTCTGAGGGAAGATATAAGGCTGCTTTCTGTGATGCTTTATGAGAAACCGTTGCCTCCCTCCCTCTCTCTTTCTCTGGAGGATCCCATTGGTGTACATTTTTTATTTCATATTGAATTTCCTGTAGATTTCTCCTGCAACTTTTTATGATAGCTGCCACACAGGATAACTCTGCTGAATTTTCTTCTAAGATTAAATTGCTTGTTCAGAGTCTTCTCGCAGACTTTTTATTTTCCCCTTCCCAACAGCCCTTCACATCCATACCAATGGCTTTGCATCGTTCTCTTTCTCTCCCTGTATTTGTAAATCACAGTGTCCTCTTGTAGAACACTTTGTTATTGATTCCTCCAAATGGTAGTTGAACTTAATAGCAAAGCTGAAATGGTCCTTAAAGAGGTGTTATTCCTGCAGTGCGATAAAAATGAGAACAGGAATGAAGCTCAGCACAAGCAACAACATCAACAACAAACTCAGCGTAAAGCTCCTGAGCAGTGAGAAACCCTCCTGGCTCAGGTAAGATCAGTGCTCGTCCATATCCTGTGCACATCATGGAGGAAAATATTTGTGCTGAATGGGGCTGGCCTGAATTGCTGGATAACAGGGAGGTCCAAAGTGTTAACAAGCAAACTGTGGACTTAAGAGCAGAGCAAGGTGGATGTTTAGAGATTTATGAATTTCCATCATTTAAGGCAATGAGGGTTTGATCTGCTATGACCTCCCATGTAGCACAGGCTATATGATCTCCACTAATTAACTGTACTGCTTTGAGTTCAATAACTCTGACTGAACTAGGGCACGAAATTTAGGCAAGGTTTTAATTTTTCATTATTATTTTTTTCAGATAGGGAAAAGCTGCCCTGTTTTTAAGTGAATTATTTTAGCTCTTTATTATCTCATTTTTTTTAAACATGCACCAATCTAAATGTGTCTAGCTTTTACCCTTTGCATTTAGTTACTCATTTGTGAGTGTTACTCGCTCAGAGAAGTTTCTGTTAAGAGAAACGCGTCTGATAGCTGAGAGCCTTCCATTGTAAATATTCGGAAGAGATCAGAACTGAAGTTCCAATGGTTTGGTGTGGACATTCTATAAAATCGAGGGAGTCTCCACCTCTCTAAAAAGTCCCTTGTGAAATTCTGGAGCTCGGTATTCACAAAAACCACTTCTGGAGAGAGCAGTGAATTCCTGTGCTCGACACAGTCTGTCTCAAAAGAGGCTGAGCAGCTTGTATGCATGTTGTACAAGGTGAAAGTGGTTAGCTGGGGTCATGCAGACAGAATCATAGAATCATTAGGGTTGGAAAGGACCTCTAAAATCATTTAGTCCAACCGTCCACAGTATTGCCCACTAACCCACATCCCTAAGTACCGTATCTATGCATTTTGTGAAGATTGTAGATGAGTTATTTGCTGGAAGGGTGGAGATGACTGCACCACCTGAGCTGTGACTTCCTTCAGTCTCCCATGGTTCCCCAGATTGCAAGTCCTGTTTGCATTCAGGATGTGTCCTGACCCTGTGATGGGGCTTCCCTCTGGAAGAGATGATTTCTAGCAGTGTAAAGTCTCAGCCCTGTTACATCTCAAGAAGTTGCAAGCAGCCACACTTGTAGCTCTCAGTGCCTGTTAGCCACAGCCATGCTTAAAAGCAGTTGTTGCTGGTAAAACTCATGCATTTTCCAAGACCAACCAGGATCATTTTTCTGAGCACTTTGCTAAAAGCAAGCAATTGCAGGCAATACCTTGCCTTGGCTATGCTGGGTAATTCACCACTGCTGATAACAGCCATGGAATCTGTGAGATCATTTATGATACAGGCGTTGCTATCACCTTCCTCGGGTGGTGGGTTAGAGCTGCAGGGAAAACTGCTCCTGCAGCTCTGTGTCTTGTGCTGGGAGCCCCGGGCCTGGATGCAGAACTCCAAGTGGGGCATCACGAGGGCAAAGCATGGGGGACAGTCCTCTCCCTGCCCGCTGCCACCCCTCTGCTGATGCAGCCCGGGGTGCTGGTGGCCTTCTGGGCTGTGAGCAAACACTGCTGCTCGTGTCAGCTTTTTGTCCACCAGAACCCCCAGGTTCTTCTCCTGGGGCTGCTCTCAATGAGTTCTTCTCCCAGTTGGTACATGAACCTGGGACTGCCCCAAACCAACTGCAACACACAGCACAGGTGCTGCATTGGGTACCATTTCCCCCAGCTGTTGTTCGCCCAGCAGCTCCAGGAATACCAAAGGGTTGAGTCCCCCTGGTAAATCAGGGGTATACAGTTATGCCCAACTCCAAATAGAGAAATGCAACTCCTGTTTTAAATTCAATTATTATAATTGCAGCATTCTGGAAAAAAAATTATATATATATATATGTATGTTTTCATTTTCTAATAAGAGAGTGCTGATTCCAAATTACAGCATAGAGAATGTCAAAACAGGGTGTCTGAGGCAGGCAGGCCAAAGTGTGCTGTTGCCATTAAAATTTATATTTACTTGAAGTAGATTTAGAATAATCCTTGTCTTCCCTCAGGTCTGGCACAAGCAATTTATAAATTGCACAAAAATGATAAAGGCAGCAATAAATAATAATAATATATAGCAGCCACGCAAGTGATGAATTATAAAAAGAAGTGGCAAAGAGAATGAAACCAATACACAGAAGCCAGTTTACAGGGCTGAGTGCACAGTCTGCGTTCTTTTTCTGACTTCATGACAACGAGGAGCGTTTATGGGAGTTTGCAAACAGCTTACGACACAGATCATTTTGTTTCAGGTTATCTTTATATGGCTTAGTTAAGAGTCTTTAGTATCCATTAAAATCCAATGTTCAAGGGTTTATGGCTCAACAGTTGAGGTCTTATCCCTAAGGATCAATTGTTTTGGGCTGTTTGGGGATTATCATTATTATTATTATTTATATAGTTATGCTTAAATTGCTTAGGCTAATGTGAAGAGACAAAGCTGAAAAGATGGAGAGTTCTTTGGGAACGACGAGATGGCTTTTTAGTTATTACTTTTTGTTTCAGATAATATTTTCTGTTTTGTCTGACACATCACTTGAATTTCTCTTCCCGTGTTTCAGCAGCCATTTTGTGTTGGAGTTTCTCCAACAGCAAACCCTGTGCTGTGTTATTGATGTTTTATTGATGCTTTTTGTGTGATTTTTTAATTCAAAATAAAAGTAATTTTCTTTTGAATCGATGGCGTTTGGTATAGGTCATATAGTTTAGTTGGTGGAAGATGAGATTTTTATTGAAAATAGGCATGATGCATCTAGAGCCTGATCCAAGTTTTGGTGATTTTTTCTTCTTTATTTATTTTATTTACCAGGGCCAACATTCTTGAAGAGAAATGTCACTGTACTGCCCACTTTGTTAACATATATAGTGAAAAGTAAGCAAATCCTGCAGTGTATCTTAGCTAACATGGGTGAAAAATGGAGGGGTGATGGAAGAAGAGGCCAGTGATTTACGTGAGGTGGTGCTGGTAGCCGTAGCTCCGTGCTTGCTCTTCTAGGCCAAACTGCTATTCAACCTGCAGTGAATCCTTTTGGAAGGATTGGACCCATAGAGCTTTCCTGGTACGCTGTCCTTTGGACAGACATGGAGAGGCAATTAACCTTACTCAAAGGGAAAAGATTAATCAGATATCTGATGGTTTTGTTTCATAAACAAACAGAGGAACATTTGAATCAAGAACATTCAAAAGTGTGTTTATGTATGGAATTAATATGTTGGGTGCTCTTTTTTTTTTAAATCCTTTTCCATCATATCAAACTTCATTTGTGACAGTATTTCATAGAATTGTTCAGGTTGGAAAGACCACTAAGTCCAATCATCAGCAGGATGCCCATGGAAGAGGTGGAATCACTGCTCCTGCAGGTCTTCAAGAAGGGGGTAGATGTCTTATTGAGTGTCATGGTTAGTGGTGTGGTGGTGATGGGTTGATGGTTGGACTCGATGAGCTCAGTGGTGATTCTGTGATTCTATGTTTCTATGATTCTATTTCCAAGCTGCTTCTTACTTAATTTTAAATATCTGTTACAATCCTTCTATGTAATTCTTTTGTTATTATTTGAGGCAAAATGTCAGTGTGTTCGTGGCTTAACTGCTGTCCCCACAGCTTGGCACAGTGTGGCCCTAAGGAACATGATTGTTGTGGCTCTCAGTCTCTGAAAACCTGATTGACACCAATAAAAGCCTGGTAGTTCTCATTTCTCCATTTAAAATGATCGAACAGCTCGATAACCATCCAAAATCTATAGAGTGTTTTCAGCCTCTACATAATTCATCATTATTGTGCTTCTTCAACTTCTAATTTTGGAATATCAGAGCTTTTCCATTAGGCCAGCAGGACATTGAGCTTCTCTCTTTCTTCCATCCCTCTGTTGCTGCCATCACTCAGGATGCCAGGTGCCTTGTGGGCTCTGGAAAACCATTTTTTCACCCTCCTTCCTGCACAACCCTCTTTGTAGATTGTTCTCTTTGTTTTTTGCTTGGCTGTACGAACCTTCCAAGAGCAGCAATACTCTGTTACGTGCGGAAGAAAACAAATTCTCACCTCCAACCGATTGATTTTGTTTTCAAAGTTAACTCAACCCTCACTTAGGCTTTTGTCTCATTGCTTCTATTTCTGGCAGCAGTGATGAAGGAAGAAACTCTCAGGGCTCGGACTGCAAATGTAAAGCTGACAGCAACAAACCGTGTGGGTAAGAGGAGTTCTTTGTGCGAAGCAGGGTCAGCGTTTGGCCATCTGGCAATGGGAACAGCCATGTGAAGGCATGCCAGCACCTGCTGAATGCAGATCTGCACTAGCAGAGCCTTCAAAGGTTTTCTTGCTGCTTCTCAGCCATTGCGTGGTTTTCATTTGTAGCTTCTCTTATCGAGCACAATTTCTAAATGAGGATGGTTGCTTCACTTTAAGGACGTACAAATGACTTGCCCTCACCTGTCAAGCATGATCCTTGTATTTTACCAGGCCCATTATGAACGCAATCTTTCTGTCGAAAATTTGCATACCTCCTTTCTTGAAAAGTAATGACAGCAATTTCTTTCCCTCCGCTCACTTTCTGAGTGTCTCATTTAACAGCACCTGTGAAACCGACAGGCACAGAGATGAGAAGTGAAAGAGAGCAGTTGATTAAATCATCATCAAGTCGGGCCTCAGAAAGTCAATTCTGCTTCCCGTCTGCAATGATATCCTTTTATCTTAAAGTAATGAGCTATGGCACTTTTGCATCGGGTAATGCGATAAGTTCTATTAGCATGTTCCATTTGCTTCACAAGCAAGGGCAAGTCATTTCAGCAAGCTCATATCACTGCAATCAAAGCAATTGGCTTCACAGGCAGAGAAGAAAGACGAAAGGCTCAGGGTGATTTTTATGGATCACAACACAGTGGAAAAAATAGATTCTTGTATTATTTTAACCCGTAACATGCTTTGCTTCTTGTCCATCAGGATATTTTGATTTCATTAGCCTGTAAGTACCTGCAAGACTCAAATTCCAAACTGAACTCTTGAGCTAAGACTTGGAGGTATGAAAAACAGGAATCCTGACTTACCAAGGCACAATGGTTATTATGACTTAACAAGGGACTAATGCTGTGCTAGGCACTGACTTTGTTAAATGCTGATTAGTTTAATTCTTTGCTGTTGACTTTGTCTACCAGTATCAATGCACATTTTTATTATTCTTTACTATTACTTATTTTTTGAGTCCTGACAATGTACCCATCACTGAGATGGTGCTGAGAGTGACGTTAGATACTAAAATCATGTACAGCCAGAAAAGCAGGTGAGAAAACAGAAATACACTCAGAATCCCAGAGGCAGGGGCATGTCATCATTTCTTCATTTATGAGAAAGGGAGTTCCTCCTTCTCTTGCAGAAAGGAATGACTTCCCAAAATGAGAATTAGGCAGCGTCTGTGTCCAGCAGCTACTTGGTGCCCAGTTGGCCTGGTGGCATTGGATGCCTGACTTGTGCAGGCAGTTGCTGGAGATGCTGAGCTGAGTGGCTCCTGGCATCGTTAGCTCCCTAATGCTGTGTCTGAAAAGCCCATTTTAGCTGCTGACATTGGTGGGAGCAATGCTTGGGGATAGCTGGATTGGGCCTTAAGCACTTGTGGGATCATTGAGCAGTGACACCACAGGGAAGCCATCGGGAGGGATGAGGGGGGGAAGGAAGCTGCACTTTTCCTGAGAACTGCATTAATTCACCAGTCTCGGCTCAGTTCCCAGGGTGCAAAGGAAAATTTGCTTCTTAAAGGGATGCTTTTCCTTCAGCTTCTCTGGGGCTGTGCATGCAGGTGCTGGTGGCATCTTCCCTCTGCGGGAAGCTGGCTGTGCCCCGGCAGCCTCAGACAGGCCATGTGTCCCAGCACACAGCTTCCCTTCTCTGCCCTGTACAGCCAGCTGCTGCCTTCCCCTTCCCCTGTGTGCCTGGGGTCTGGGACGGCATCACACCTCAAATCAGCTTCAGACCTCAAATCAGGACTCGAGTTCAGGTGCCTGAGATGAGACTCCTTTTAAAATCAGCTCTCTGGGGTCTGCCAAGAGTGTGAATTCCGCCATTGCAAAGGTTGTGTAGATTGCAAAGGTCATGTATGTACTTTCTATAATTATACAGTGGATCAACTGTATGACGGATAGTAATGTGTTCAGGTGTTCTCATGCTTATGTTCAAGATGTAATTCTTTTTTTTTCCTCATCAAACCACTGTTTCATTGATGTTGGAGCCAGAAGGAGCCACTAATTGTGTTATTCTGCAATGGAAAAGTCATACGAGTCCTGGGTGGGAGGAATTAAAAAGACACACAGCTGAAAGTGGTTCCAAGTTCTGAATATTTTTCCTGTAATGGGCAAACTTTAAATATCCGAGACTGATACATTTCATCTGAAGTGAAGTAGTTGGATAAAATGGGATTCAGATTAGAGGTCTACATTGCAATCTTTTTGTCCAGACTAAGGTAATTTGTGTAAAATGGGACTTTTATGTGAATAATCTGTAATTTTAGCTTTTGAGAAACCAGAGCTGAAACTTCTCGGACCATCTCCGTTTCAGAGTCATACCTTACACTGAATCACCGTGGATAATGGTGAAGAATTGCTAAGCAGACAGTGATGTTAACCAATTTGCAAGGTGCTATATATAAGATTCGTTGGCAAGGAGCTCCGTGCTGCACGCTACACACAGGCAAAGTCAGATAGGAAAAAAAAGTGAAATTCTTGCTCTTAGTGTCTTTGTGACTCTGTCTGTCTCCATTTCATCAATTAGAAAATTGCCCATTTATTCCCTGTCTGTGTCTCCTTTCATCTAGGAGATGTTTTTTTCTCCCTTTTTTCTTGGAAGCAAAGGTCTAATTGTATAGCTAAAATATCATTTTTGCCCTTTCCAAGGCTGTCAGTTTGTCATGGTGGATAGATGGACAAGAATATTGTAAATGTCAGTGTGAACATGGCTGAGGTCTGGGTTTTCCCTCATTTTCTTCAGATTTCTTTTCAGCAGACAGATGAGCAGAATCACTTTGTTCAGTGCTGGTGTTTCAGCAGCGCCGACTCCTTTGGTGGCAATGATAAATGGATCCAAGATATGAAATAGCTGTTCCAGCAAAGTCCATTGAGCAGAATAGAGAACAATGCCCTCCTCAATGTCATTGTACACGATATATTCAATGATTGCCATTTTTTTGCAAAAGAATGTGTTCAATCAGCAAGGTGCTAAGAAATCCATAGTGTTGCTTCAGCCTGAATGAGCTGGTGAGGTGGCACAGACCTTTACTCAGCTTGATTTGGACCAGACTATCTCAAGCTATTTAAATGGGCTCAAATTAGAGCTGTAACCTCACAGGATGTCTGATTGTGGAAATGTGGCACTGCATCAGGCTCGTTCTGCGGGTGCTGTAGGGATGTGCTGTGCATGTTAACTCGGGCTCTCCCCAGCTGGGCTGGGGGGTTTGGGGAGGTGCAGCACAGCCTGGTGCTCAGTTCCCCTTTTCTTTCACAAAACACAGCAATAATTAAACCTTCAAAGGGAATTGGAGAGTTGTGTTTCCTCTTCCCAATTTACCAGGCTGCAGATATATTTGTGTTTATTCCAGACCTCGTGGGGAGTGCCTGACTCTTTCACAACCCTGACGGATAGCAGTAATGTAGAAGGTTTGATCTGAAGCAGAAAGAGGAGCTTTCTTTTTAGCTGGTGCAAGGAGTCCAGGAGGCTTTGTGTTTCCTCCCCACCTTGGGCTGTCTTTAAGAACATCAATTTGGATTTTGGCTGCGGTGCTTGTATGTAAATGCAAGTTTGTGGGTTACTGATTCTGATTAGTGCTTCTTGAGCATCAGGTTGCAAAAAACAGGACAAACGAAGCACCTTAACACTGAAACACTGTGTTGCAAGCAGCCTGCACTCTTCGGTTATTAAAGGTATTGGAACAGTTAAGCCATTGCTGTGGCTGCTCTGAGCTGATCTCATTATTGCTACTGATTGTACAGAAATGAGGAGCAACCTAAACATTTCCATATATCCTATAACAATCTGTGGAGCTGGTTATGAGTCAGCCTTGTGTCCCAGGCTGTGGGGTGGGTTTGTAGTGCTGTTAATCCTCATACAGAGGCAGAGGCAGGGACTGCCCGTTCCAGGGGCTCCTTCCCAGCGGGGCCAATCAAGCTGTGTTCTGGAAAGCTCTCACAGCGTTTTGTGCCACACTTATTTGGAATCTTGGCCGTAACAGAGAGCTGTGGGTGCTCGGCAGTTTTGCTCATCTGGCTTTCATCTCCGTGCCTAGATGAGAGCGGTTGGTTGGGTTTTCACTAACGTGGGCCAGCATTGGGAAATGGGACCCTGGGCTTTTTGCAGAGCTAGTCCTACATGTCTGCAACCAATCTCTGCTCATGGCAGTGAAGTGAGAGAGCTGTGTGTACTGAGCATCAGGGGAAGGAGCCTCTGCTTGTTCAGGTGTAAAAGCATCTGCAGACTCCTCACCCTGATTTATTGCATTGAAGCTAATGGCAGTTATCCAATAATCAGGCCATCTCTGAGTGATATTTTGGATTCCCAGTTATTTGCAGAATACTCAGGTGCAACAGAGCTGTGGCTTCTTGGAACAAGGCTGGAAGCTGATCTTTTTGTGAGAGGCGGAAAGCACTGAAACTCAGCCCAGAGTAGAAGGCCAGCATGTGATATTTGCATCACTTAATTTCTAAACGCCTGGTGCATAACATTTGAGTGGGACTTGTTTTTGGGAGCATCTCCCACCTGCAGCAGACCTGGCATGTGGGAATTATCTTCAGAGCTCACTGAACAGACTCACCTGTTCAAACTGGAAGAATTTTAGAATGCTGGAAAAGCAGAACTGCTTCTGAACGTCGGGATCATGGAGCAGAAACACGTCCACTATATTCCATTAATTTGCCATTATTAGATGAATGATATCTCAGTTGTCATCTGGTGTGAGCAGACACAGAGTCAGGCTTAGTTTGCTCTCCACGACCATTGCCTTTGTGTCTGGTCATGGCAAATCTTTAGGTGAAGTTTCCTTCTGGAAATGTTGCTGTGTTGAAATCCTTAAAATACCAGACTTTTCTGAACTGTTCACGGAATAAAGGTGAATTGATTATTAATACAGTGAAATATGCCAGGTAACAGAACCAAGTAGCTAAGCTGTTAGGGATTGATTGGGCAAGGGGAAAGGGTTTCAGGCTAAAAGAGGGGAGATTTAAATTGGATATAAGAAAGAAATTTTTTACACTATGGGGTGGTGAGGCACTGCACAGGTTGCACAGAGAGAGATGGTGATGCCCCATCCCTGCAGACACCCAAGGTTGGCCTGGGGGGGCTCTGAGCACTGATGGAGCTGTGGGTGTCCCTGTGCAGTGCAGGGAGTTGGGATTGATGGCTTTTAAGGATCCCTTCCAACTCAAACAATTCTGTGGTTGTGTAGCAAGCTAAATCAAGATGAAGACAACATGGTTCTCCTGCTTCATTGTATAGCTTTTCAGTGTGCTCCTGCTCTGAGAATCTCAAAACACTTAAATCATTTTATTTTTTCTGTGTCCCTGTGAGGCAGAGGGATGCTGGAGCAGTTGAGGTGGCGAGCAGTGCAGATCAACTCCTCAGAGGTGTCCAGTGGTTCTGAATGGTCAGTGTCACACTTGTCATCTTGGGTTTGCAGGGCCTGTTCCCCAGGATTGGTTAGCAGCAGGATGGCAGTACCTTGTGCTTCAGCATCCTGGGGAAGGAAATGCAACCAGGAGTGCAAATGGGCACATCAGGGTAAGGATCAGTGGGAAATGTGGGTGTAAGGGAGAAGCCCAGAATGCTCTCACAGCAAACCAGCCTCCAGCATGGGAGGAATGCACAATTCTCTCATTCACAGCTTCCAGCCTGAGTGGCAGACCTTTTCTTTTCTGCAGGTCTTTTTGGACTTACCCTGGCACATAAATTGTCAGGTTGTTTTCCATGAAGCAGAGGAAATCCGTGTGTTTAATCCATGGGGAAAGCTCAGCTTACGTGGCTGTGCAGAGCATCCACATGAATGCCTGCACACGGGCACACACGTATGCATACACCACACGAAAACACGGCCCCGCTGCAGTGCATAAAAAAGCCTTTTCCTCCCATCCCTCCTTTTTTTTCCTTTTGTGCAGCGCATCCATAAAATTCTGCTGCTAGAGCAGTGCTGTGGGGCTGCAGGTCCCCACTCCTCACGCCCCAACAGACCCTCTTTATGAGTGAAATAGATGCCTTGTGCGTGCAGGGCTCCTGGCATTTCGCAGAGCGTAGCTGGAGCCAGGCTAGGCAAACGTTGGGAGCTGTTTGCTGAGTGCATTTATTGCCTTTGCATAATTTATGAGCTGGAGGGGTTTGACCATCATTCGTGTCTGCCAGAGGCTGGCACTGAGGGCTCTGGAGGACGGAGCTGTAAATTGGATGGAGCGCTCCTGCTGAGCTCCCAGCAAAGTCCTCGGGTCAGTGTGGGAATTTAATAGCAGGAGTGGAACGGTTTTTGCAGAGCGCCATGTGGGCCTCCGTGCGGCAGAGGCTTTTTTGGCAGCCACGGCGACCGGCCAAATCGCGGAGCTGTCAGTCACCGGGCGCGTTGCACAGGGAGCCCGAGTGGTTTTAATCGGCTTGGCATCCGTGCTGCTTCCATAATGGACACCAGTAGGTCTCAGTCCTTCGCCATATGCTTAACTCTGGAGACAAGGTGCTTGTGGGTATAGCAGTAATTATTTGATGCGGAATTAAGCAGACCTTGAAATTAGAACTGGACTGTCAGAAAGCAGGAGGCTTAACACTTTGATGGAAATAACTTCCCAGCGACGCCGCTCTCTGCACATCCGCTTGGATGCGGGTAGCTGTGTTGCTGGCAAATTCAGATGTCCCTTCTGGCACGGGTTCTTGTGCCCAAGCACCTCCACGCTACAGAGAACACAGAACCCTGAGCTCTTTCCAAGCTCACCATTCGGGAAAGGGTTAGTGCACAGCAGAGGAGAGATTGCTTAGACCTGACACAAATGGTGGGGAAAGGAGTGGCTGCAGAGCGCTGTGACAGCAGGTGTGTCACAAGGCACGTGTGCTGCAGGAGCCCACGGCATGGCAAAGCCCTCTGAACCCTGCTGGGAGCACACAGTCATTTTTCCTTGTGTATATACCCCTATTGAACCTTTGTCCTTTTGGATTCAGGTATTACAATCTGGATTAGTATTGGATGTTGGCTGGGAGGTGGGGAGAGGGCATGAGCAAATGGAGGAATCGGTTCTGAGCTCCTTGGTTTGAAAATACGTGAGATGTGTCACCTCAGTGCTTTATAATGCATCCTAACCTATGGAGCACAGAGCTTACATAGGCTCTCCAGAGCCTATGGAGATGTGGCACTCAGGGAGGTGGTCAGGGGGTAGGTAGGTGCATGGTTGGACTGCGTGATCTTAGAGGTCTTTGATGATTCTGTGATGCTGTGAAGACCTGAATTTTGTCAGTCACTGTATAGTAGAGGTGGTAAATGGGAATTCTTTGTGATTTGCTGTGATTTTTGTGGATGAAAATCTGTGCATATTTCTGCTTATCTGTAAATGTCAGCCTTTGCTTTGCAAGCTTACTTGCCTGTGCTTACCTCCATACCAGAATCTCATAAATGTGGTCATGATGAAGTCCTTAAAAACCATAACCAGGAATGTGCAGTTCTCCTTTTGTCAGCTAAGTGCTCCCTCCTTCATAAACTTGATCTCTGCATGAGGGTTTCAGATTTTAAGCTAAAACTGTCACGTATCTTCATGCTCCATCTCATGTTTTTCTTACCAGAGTGTTTAAGATTCAACTAGTACTGTATAAGTCATTTCAGTTATTAAATAAATGTCATTTCCATTTCTTTTGGAATGATCTGGAAGGAGATAGCGATTTTATCTATTTTTTGCTTCATTTTAAATTAGTTGAAAAACATTTGTGGGGGAAAAAAAAAAGAACTATTTAAGCTTATAGCTTTTATTTGTCAGGATGTAGTTAATTGGTGTGGAGAAGGTACCTTCTCTGCCTCTGTACCAATGAAGAGGTGGAAAAAGCCAGTGAAAGAGAAAAGTTGTAATTAAAGAACATAAAGAAGGCTCGCTTTGTACAAATCCAACACGTATATTGTGGGTGTGCTAGGCTGTGTCTGTTCACGTCCCGCTGCATAGTTAACCTTTGGAATTCACAACGTGCTGCTAATTTCAGAGCAATTTGGTTGCCTTATGAAAATACTCACAGATGCATTGGGTAGGATGCAAGCATATGAAGGGCTGTAAGGACACAGCACAGGCTGCTAGGCCTCGATGCGGGAAAGCCCAGATCTGCAGTTTTTTTGACCTTGTGCTTTCCTTGGAAATGCTTGCCAAAAATTAAGCATTGGCAATTGATCATTGGCAAGACCCACCAGTGTTACTATTCAGCCTTTTAGAGCATTGCGTGTGCTGCCTGGGCTCCTTTGGATTTGCTGAGCTCCTCAACGAATCAGTTCCTTGGGCACGTGGTTCTGTTGGGATCTGCCTGAGCTCCTTAATGCGACACCTGTAGGGAACGACATGGGGTGTATCCTCTAAGTAATCCTGGAGTGAAGTGGCAGCCCTGTAAGTGCTTCTCTGCTGCAAAGGGCCAAGCTGAGCACTCTCAATGCCATCCTACACGAGAAGCCAATTTCTGGGGAGCAGTGTGAGAAATATCATCTGCCAGAAGGGAACGCTGCTTCTGTCTCTGCTGCTTTTCCTCTTCCCTGATCCAGTTGTAGGGTCTGAATTTGGTCACGCACCATCAGCTCCCGTGTATCCGAGTTAAGCTAACAGGGGGTATTGCAAGTGCCTTTCGTTGTTTTCACAATTCAAACCCACAAATTGTGGTCTTCAACAACGGTGTGTGGAAAGATTCTCTACCATACAGGAACTGAGGTGTTTCCTGAAGGTACCAAATGTGACACTGTGGGGCTTACGATGTGTTGGCCATCCTGATGATAATAATAATCTTCCATTTTTTGCTGCAGCACGTTTCTCTAACCTGTTTTTTTTTTTTTTCTTTTTGTGTTTCAGTGTGACAGCGACAGTGATCAAGAAGAAAAGGTAGGAAAGGGAATCTGTATGGGAGCCAAGCTATTTTGTTGGATTTTTTTGGATTCACTTATTGCTAATAATTTGTTACGTATTAAGAGTTTCTTTTTGGATTGAACCAAAGGAACCCTACATAAGGAAAAGCCTTGTTCCCTTTAATTTGATTTTGGAATAGACCTGCAAGGGATAAGTATTCTAATGTCTATTCTGGAGTCTACACAGATCATCCTCAAGCATAGTGATGCTGTGTGTGGGTTGTATACGAGCACTAGCCTGACTACCCACCCTTCCTTAGGCTACATTTTCCCTTAGGAAGTTCTAACAGTTTGATAGTGCAACTGGTTGTGTTGGTAACCCTCTCATTTGCACTGTTCAACAGTTGCTTAACCACACACCTGCCTGTTTTGCTTCTCTGCAGGCACAGGTCTTAAAACTCAAGTTGATGTGCTAGGGTTGACATATACATGTGTATTTATATATACATATATTTAGAAACAACATTTGGAAACTGCATTCCACCAAGTGACACAACTTGCTGATAATTACTGCATTAACTGTGGGTTTCTAAGTTGAAAATGAAAGAATATCATGCTGAAAAAGAACCAAGCACGGCTCTCAAACACTGTTGTCTTGAAGGCTATTAGTCATGAAGAACTATTATTCACGCTGATGCATTTTTTTAGTCTTATTTTATATGCTGTAAGCAGATTTTTATGCTGTAAACTAACGTCTACCTTTCTCCTTTGTTAAAAACGAAATAATCACTGCAGGAAAACTGGTCTAATTTCTTGATTTCCAGGTTGGATTTTGTGATTTTCATAAGTATGTTTGACCCTAAGGAATGTTTCAATAATGTCACCACTTGTTCCTCCTCTTTCACAGGGTAAAGTGGGGGATGGAAGTTGGGGAGAGTAAAGTAATGTTATAAAATATCTTTCATGTAATATAATTGAATTGCTTGGAGTTTCATGAGTGGCTCTGTTTGGCTTCAAGTCAAGCTGAGAAGAAAGACGAGAGATGACCATGCTGGTGTGCAGCTAACATGGCAGAAAGGAATAAATATGGTGTAATGTCCAAAGGAAACACTGAATGCAGAAGTCAGATTTCCTGAATTTAATCAGTTCCGTACAGGATTTGTGTAGCAGTAAGCCCAGGAAATTTTCGAAGTATCCTGTATACAATTGCCAAAGCTTTGCCCTTCAGCTTTCAGTAATTTCCCAAGTAGGGATTTTTTTCCTCATGTTTCTTAATAATTTGCTAACTGCGTTAAAGAACCACTGTTTACTTTGAACTGCAGTGATTTCCCTTTCATAAGGGAACTAATCACTGGAGTTAATCAGTGTGACAACAGAAAGGGGAGGTTTTGTTGGGTTTTTGCACAGAATATTAACCTGCACTTTTAGATATGAATTTTTAATGCGTTGCCATTACGTTCCATCCTGTGAAGTGATTATTCATTTTCAGGATGTTCCTTACACAGTACGAGATGATAAACTGAATCTCAGCTTCCATGTTTATAGCACCCAGAACTACAAGTGTAATTTCCTGCTGCCTTCAGAGCCAACCTCTGCCAACCCCCCCATATTTCTCCCTCACAGCCCTCCTATGTAAAAGGCAACGGGTGGCTTTGGCGTGGTGGCGGTGTGTGGGTGAGGGCTGTGTCTGCCACGCAGTGCAGGAGACTGCAGACCATGCTTCACCCTGGACATCCCACTTAATCTCTGCAATCTATTTTTTCTCTTCCCTCCTAATGAAATGAGGCTAAGCACTGATCTGAGCATCCCTGGTAACGTAGTGCTTTTCAAACCCCACAAGCAGACCCGGTGTTGGGTTGAGCTCAAGCCCAGTTCTGGAAGATGCCTGCTTACCCTGACGTGCACATTCATCGTGTGCTGCAGCGCAGGCAGAGATCTCAGGCCTTGTGCTGCTGTTAATTTGAATTCAGCATATGCAGCCTGTTATAAAATGCGAGACATCATCATTTGAGCAGGTCAAGCATATTCAGATGAAGACAAATGGTGCTTATTTGATTTTCTTAAAATCAGGAAATGAAAAAAGTGCTCTCTGGAGAAATCATGTTCTGCCTGACTTAGATGATAGACCAAGGCATGTACCCCAGATAAGAACAGGCGCTCGTCTTGTGGTTTTTATCTCTGAAGGACGGTCGGGACTGTCAGCTCGCTGACATGTGCATTATCCATGTCATTTTAAACAAAGTGACCTGTAGAAAAGTGCACTCTGCCGTGACATGATAATGGGCTGTTGGATGACAGGTAAAGTACACACTGTAAAGGAGGCTGTGCGTTATTCCTTTGTTTAACTGACAAGTAGAAACTTCTTTTCTCCAGACAGGCAGGATCTTTTAGATCTCTTTCAATAGGAACCGGAAGATTTTGAGTCGCTGCTTTAAATAAAATAGCATTTTTAGGACCAAAAATTCCCATGAGCACAGTGCGTGGGGAGAAGCGAGGGTGCCCAGCCTCTGTGCCAGGGGCTGATGGTTTCTCAAAGAGCACTCAGCATCCTCAGCTCTCATCAGCCGGCACAGGGGCTGAGACCTTCTAAGAACCTCGACCCAAAAAAGCCTTACGTCATTGTGAGGGTATCAGCCTCCAGCTATGGAGCTGTTCTCATAGCAGATTGTCAAGTTGCTCTGCCTTGGTATTCTAAGGGTTGTGGGGGTCACTTGCCTCTGTGAGAAACATCTGTCCTGAGATGAAGGAGCTGCTTTGCTTTAGGACCAGATCTGGCAGACTTCAGTATCGGATGTGTTACTGCAGGTGAACTTGGTACATGCTGTTTGGAATTATGGAGAGGAAATCCTTTTCATCCTTTCAAATTTTTGAGGGCAAACCCACACTGATCCCTCAGTGTGCTTGGGCAGTCAGAGATCCATGAGAGCAGAGGTAATGCAGCATGTAGGAGCAAGTGTGTGCATATAGAAATGGGGTGTGCAGAAGCTAGAAACAGCAAGTTCTGGAATGCAGGAAGGCCCATGCCTTTGGATGGGGGGTGTGTGATGGAGGAAAGGGACTGGCAGAATTGACTCAAAGATGGCCCTCGGCAAAGCAAGGGCGTCCAGGATGGAGCAGGACCTGGGAAGAGAGGAGCAGATGGATGGCAGGTGGTGACAGAGGAGGAAAGTGATGTCTCCCTGGCTGTTAGCATTCTTTTTTCCTCACTTGAATATGTATCTATCTGACTGCATAAATCATTGTTGATATCTGATCTCTATTAGGTGGTGGCTCTGCCTCCTATCCATCTTCCCTGGCCTTTAATTGGGAGCCGACAGACAGAGTCACTTTCTGTCTCTGTCTGCCCTCAAATGAGACATTTCTCCAGAGGTTTCTCTGGAAGAAGAAACAAGGATATTTAATTGAAAAATGATACAGCCCTGCTTAGCAGTACTGTAGCTAAGGCTGTGTCAGCATCTCAATTTTAAATGACATGTTTTGGGTGGATAATTTATCTATTTATAAAGATTCAAGTTCCTTCATTCCAGTTTGGCACATGGCGCTGGGTTAGAGCATTCAAGGTACGCTTTCTGCTCTGCTGCTGCTAAAAATCCCAAAGAAGTGGCAAGAATGTGAAGGGAGAGAGTATTTGGAGGACCGACATCAGAATGCAAAGCACTAATGCTGAGGGAGATGTCATTTTCCATCCTGGGATCCTTTCAGCGAGCGCCGCTGGGATTTCTGACTATGTCTGAGAAAGTATGGATCCCAGGGGAGCTCAGATTTTCTCCATTAAAAAGTCTGTCAGTCTCACTCTTCTGAGCAGGTCTCCAGAGCTGATAATCTAAAATTAGGGCAAGCTATTGCACAGCTGACAAATCCAAGTGCAACTGTATTAGCTTCTGATTTCGAGATGCAGTCTTAAAAATTATACCTGTGGTAATTAGTACAGTATTAAAAACATCAGTGTAAACAGAGGGTTCATTTTCTGGAACTGAAAGGAGGTCCTGGTGTGACACACTGTGTAAAGCCCGTGGTAGGGAGTGCTCAAGATGAGTTATGGAGCAAGGTTCTTTTTTATTCACCATCTTTACCGTTGCCTCTCCCCACTCCATTTAATGAGTCTGATCTTAAAATTAAGGCTCGAGCTGAGGCTCTGCAGTGACTTGCAGATCTTAGGAAAACGTTTCATTGGCCATGGGGCCGCTATGCTGTGTACATAGGGGTGCTTGAGGAAAGAGAAAAGGAGGCATGCTTCTGGCTTTACCCAACTTTGGTAGGGCGTGTGACTTAAAGACTGACGCAGCTGGTGATGTAATTCCATTATTACCGTGTGTGCGGGAACTGTTGAGTCACGGCCTGAACCACTGATTGAGCACCTGGGCAAGGATCAGCCCTGGGAGCACAGGTGAGGGCAATTCAGCTGTGTGGTAGGAGGGGTGGAGCCTGGCTGCGCCTCTCTTAGAGCACTGAAGGGCTGACCCCCACTGGGGAAGGTTCTGTGCTTGGAGATTCCTCCACTGGGCAGTTTTCCCTGTGGGGGTAGATTTTCAGTGACCACTTTCAGGTGAGTGCTTTTCCTTTGTAACACCGTTCCATTTGCACCAGTCCCTTTGCTGTTATATTCCTGTATTGCTTGTCTGCTGCGTTGGTCTTTCTGGCTGTAGCACCGTGGCACCCAAACGGTTCTGCCTTGATGATGTCCATGAATCCCATTTCTTCACAGCTGCAACCTCAGCACCACCAATGTGCCATTGATAGGAGCACAACAGCTGTGCTTTGGGTGGGCTTTGCTTACGGAGCTAAGGGAAGAGAGAGGCTGGCTAAGCTTGTGGCTAAATGTGCAGAACGCTCGTGTTTGTTGTAGGGGAGGGTAACAGTGCTCAGCCTGGCTGGAAGGAAACTGGGCTGAGTGGGTTTGTATGGTGAGAGCACACCACTGGGCAGACTTTGAGCTGTACTCCCAAGTGCAGTTATAAACACTGCGTGCGTGATGAACAAATTGTTGGAAAAATGGTATTTCTTGCATCAGAATGTTTTTAAGGATTATGCTAGTGCATTTGATTGTGTGTAAAACAGCTACAAACCAAAGACTATGGCATGGAAAATATGATGAATCATGCTGGTCTGTGCAAGTGGCTGTGTACAATTGTATACAAACAAAGGCCTTTACACATGCACCCAATGTATGTTTCTGAAGTGGTATTTGACAATTATTTTGTATACAAGTTTTAGGAAGAGATTTTGGAGAAAAGTTTTGCAGACTGTTGTTCAGTTTAGTGTGTAGATTGTATTTCAGTGGTTGGTGGTGAAATATCCTCGTATATACATATATTGATATGTGTGTAGCTTTCTTCATGGTGTGCTTCTGGCTAAATTTTTTTTAAAAAAAGAAAAAATCTCAATTTTTATCCCAGCTTTACAAACTCAACCAGATGAGCCTCACACCATACCTTTCAGTCCTTCTGACAAAGCTCTCAAACTTCACACCAAGCCTCTTCCTCCCTGCCCTTCAGCTGAAGCTGCCTACCTGGCTGTGTCTCTGCTTGCCAAAGCAAGCGTTCTTTCCAGCACCCAACCATGAGCAGGGCACAGAGCAGCAAATCCCTTTCTTCCTAAACAAAAAGAATCCAAAGCAACCCAGCTGTAAACCGTGCTCACAATCAAAAGGCCAAAGTAAATAGCACAAGGCTGCCTTCTGCATATTCTGTTACTGGAAATAGAAACTCTATCACAAACAGATTAAATAATAATGAATTTGCTTTATGCCATCAATGTGTATAGATGAGTGTAATTCACTCTCCTGTGGGCAGTTGCATCATTATGGATTTTTTTTTTTAGCAGGACGCCTGGAAATAAAACTGCTTTTTCCCTCTTGCTGCTGGGGAAGGCAAAGTTTGGGTAGCACTTGGAAAAAGCATCTTCCTGGCCATTGCCAGAGCTGTAGAGAGGAGGCAGCCAGCCCAAGGCTTGGTGCCCACCGTGGTCATAGTATCCATACAGTGTTTTTTTAGCTTGTACTGCTGGAGTATAAATAATACATAATAACTTTCCTGGTCTGGAACATTCTTGTCATAGAGAGAGCTGTCAGCATTTGTTGTGCTATTGAAAGAAAGGCAAATCATCAGAGCTCATGCATTCATTCCGTTCTCTACGTTCCTTCAGCTTGAAGCAGGTATTTGATACCAGGGGTGGTTTCTAGAGGAACATCTCAAAATATAAACTGTGCACTCTCCAGTCTAGCAAGAGAGCCTGAGAAAAAAGCATATGACCTTGGGTGGTGGGAGATGTGGCATGGGTGGGTGCATTGTTGGGGGAGGAGGGGGCTTAGTGCAGCTCTGGCTGTCCTGTCCCCTCACAACTAATGCAGGCACTCTGCTTCCCAAAGGGAGAGAAAAGTAGAGCTGATAATACGAGCTGAATTCCTGGAAAAACTCCTCGGATGGTGGGTACCAGTATGTTTAGCAAATAAGGCTCCGTGGGGAAACGGTGGCTGAGAACCCAATTTTAAGCAATTACTTCGGGTCATGGGATACTGGTATCTTACTGTTTGCCATGTATTTATTTTGGCTAAGGATAGGATTAGAGAAATAGTTTCTCAGTATTATTCTTATAACTGTTTCTGCAAAGCCAGGATGTTTCCCATCAGGGAGATTTATACTGCATATTTGCACAGGTGTTGTCTTTTTAGCTCTGGAAAACACAGCACCTTAAACTCGCCCCCAGGGTGAAAGATCACCCAGACTTTATATGCTAGCAACGCTCAGGCAATCATGAAGTATTTCTTACTGTTTAAGGCCCATTAGGAGAAAAGATAAGGATCCTTTTTATTCATTTGATGTGCCACATTGCGGGCCCCTACAGCGAGAGCAGCAATAAAACTAGAGCTGGTTGTGGAAGGCGCTGAGTTGGGCACTGGGGGGAGCAAGCCGTGGGCTGGGCTGTGCTCTGGTGCCTGTTCCCCTGCAGCCCACGTTCATCCTGTCCTTTGTCACTGCTGTCACTTGGCAGCATGCTGTCACAGGACCGTATTGCTTCCCCTACCCCTTCCCGGCTTTCCCCCCTCCTCCCCTTTTTTTTTTTTTTTTTTTTTTTTTTTGGTACCCATTTCGTGTAGAAAATTTGTATTTACTTTGGGAGTGTAATTTGTTCCTCATGGATAATGTGACCCTTAGCGGAGCTGGATCATGGGTTAGTTGAAGTGATATTTTCCGCTAATGGTAGTCGTACATCATTGCTGTCAGCTCGGGTTAGGAGGCAAGCACATTACAGCTCCATTTTACCTCTGCAGGCATCTGGGATTATTTGCCATAACTGAGTATGACATGACCGCACTACAGAGTGCATTAAAATTTTACTAGCTTCTCCGGCAAGTTCCTTGGCTCCAGCCTGCCTCCAGGCAGCAGTAATGATGGATACCTCTAAGGTCCCGACTTCCTGCACCAAGGATACTCAATGTCAATGGCCCAAACAGGTTTTGCTTTCCCTGGGGCTTTTGACCACCTTCTGGCAGCTGAGCAAGCCATCGTTGGCTGTAGCCCAGAGGGTGGCACAGATGCCCCGGTTGCTGCTGCCAGGCTCAGCGCTGGGGCACTGTCACATCAGTGTCTTACAGCACTGCTCAACCTCCAGGTTTGGAAAGACGGCGTTTGTAATCTGTCTTGTGTAGGCAGAAATGAAGTCATTTGAAAACTGAAAGAGCAGAAGGATCCAGGAGCATCGAGTGGTATGAGTGCATTAAAGGTGTGTGCGTGGAACGGGCATCAACCGTGGTACATAAGTGTGTCACATGCATACACACCAGAAGTGGAGGCTGTACTGATGTGTTCACGTTTTTTGCTTTGTGAGTGCACATGGTGTGCTGGTGTATATATACAGCTGTAGCAGCACGTATGTGGAAACGCAGAATGCTTTTTTAATATGTACACATGCCATGGAAATAATGCACACTTCTGTTGAACTTGATCTCTTCGTGCAAATGTACGTTATTTGCAGCATGTCTGTTTTTATGCATTGGCATTCAAAATTAGAGGTGTAGCTCTACAGAGACAAATGCATTAGGGAAACTTAGGCGTGAGATTGAATAGAATATAGTAATACTTTTAAATGCTTATTGAAAAAGTGCAATCTATACCCCCAGATAAATTCATTGCTACCTCCTGGTGGTTTTATAAAATCCACAATACAGGTATGCACTGCCCACAAGCTCTCCTCCCCACTGTACACTAATACCTATGATTCTTTCAGCCCAAAGGTACACAATTACATCGAATTTCTGTAAGGTAAGGAGGTGCTGGGAGGCTGAAATCTGAAGTTGTGCTCTTCTGTCCTCATTTCGTGTGACTTTTGGCAGAGGGAAGGAGAATAAGGAAGGTTAGTTTTGTTTGTTTTGCTTTTGTCTTCTAGATTATTTAACTACATATATATTCACAGGGAGGTGAGATAAGTGATAGGGCTTATCAGCTTGTGCTTCTAAGTATAAACTGATGGTTGTCTGCTTTCCAGCCATCCCTGAGTCCCCATCTTCCCATGTTAAATCATTCTGTGTTAGGTGCACTCTGCTTTTTCTGCTGTTTCACGTAGGGCAGAGTTTGGGGCTGTGCTACTGATAGAGACAACTTGACGTTTTGTTTTGGTACAACGCGTTCCTGGCAGTAAATCTTCCTATCTTTATTGCGAAACTTAGAGCCGAACTTCCCAGGGCCCAGGAGCTTTATCTGTGTATAGATGGCAGGGATTGATTCTCTGTGGGGGAGCAGAGAGGAAGAAGAGATTAAAGATTAAAGCTGGTGATGTGCTCAGCGCTGTGCGAGAAACAGAGGAGACAATTTCAGACATCTCTAAGGATAAGATGCAAATTCCCAAAGCCTTCCTGGCAGCTTAGATCACAATAAAAAGGCATTCCAAATGATAGATAGTTTTGCTTGTTCACATTTTAGTGTTACATCTTTTTTAATATGTAGTGAAACTTTTATCAAAGTAGTTTGAAGGCTGTTAGGGGAGGGGAATGCCAGGCAAGATTTCACTTTCACACCAGTGCAGGAGTGAAATGACAGAATGGTTTTCTGGTGTTGCATGTAACCACATGAGGTCATTACAGAAATAAGTGGAGAAGAAAGAGCACGGATGCACACGGGCATGCAGTGACATGCAGCCTTTGTGAAGGAGTTGTTCTGAGTGGTGTGGAGTTCCAGTTTTGTTGAAGTTGTTTCAGCTGAGGTGCTTTTAAGAAATCTGCAAGGTAGGTCATTTGCTTTGCACCAGTGTCTGGATGCCTTCCACACGAAGGTGAGACTGGATACCCTGGTAGGAATAGTGTGGAATATACTGATGCTTTTCTCATGATCAGTCCACTGATATGTCCATATTTGTTATTAAATGTATGTGTTAATGCTGTATTTAGGTATTAGTGAGTGTGCATATGGAGACAGACAAACTCAGCCTCTGGGTCTTGGTATTCAGTCATGTCCAAACACATCTAGGTTATAAAAAGTGTTTCTTCAAGGGCTGTGCTGTGCAGTATGAGTTATTCAACTATGATATTCGTCTCCACTTTATGCTATTGAATAACATCTGTTTTTCATAACAAATGGGATTTTATAATCCTGTATGAAGCATGCTCCCCATTCTGAATCTGTCTTCTCACATTTCCTTGAAAAGAAAAAGGGGGGGGAAAAAAAGCTTCAGGCTTGAGAGCTGAGAAGGTGAGACATTACTTTGGAGGTTTGGGGTTTTTGTTTTTTGTTTTTTGTTTGGTTTTTTTTTTTGTTTTGTTTTGTTTCTGTTTTTTTGAAAGGAAAGAAAAAAGATTGATGTAGAAGCTATGGTAAATATTCCATGTTTTTAAGAGTCTTGGGGGCCACAACACATAGAACCATCTCAGATTTCTCACAAAAACACCCAATCACAGGCTGCAAATAAGGAGACCAGGAAATGAAATGCATGCACCAATGTATGGAGGATTCCAGTGAGCACCGCTTTGGTTTTTGGCGTAGTTCTCTCCATCTGGCTCAGCGCTCATAAGGGTGTTTTGGACTTGGGGGTGACAGAAGACAGCTACTGTATATCTTAGCTTTTGGGAATTTCCCCCCAGGGCAGAAGTTGGAGAACAACACGTGCCTGCAGGCTCAGCAGTGTTGGGGTCTTTCTACGCTTCCATCCCTGCACTGATCCAATGTGGAGTTAATGTCATCTCCTCCCTCCTGTTCCCATGTGTTCTTCAGACAACACGTCTGGAAGGCACTTTGCCCGTGCCTTGCTATTTCACTTACAAATGAAGTCCTGCTGTACTCACGAGAAGGATGCTGTTAGTTATTTTGGAGGATAAACCAGAAGGCTGCAATACTCCACGAAGAGGTGCTTTGAGAATCACAGAATGGCAGTGCTAAGATGCGGGTATGTTGTAAGTGCCTGCGTGGTAACAGAACACCTTACTTTAGCTGCTCGTGTTGTTGTGCAACTCCACTGAAATGCTGTAAGCACTTCTGAAAATAGGATGCAGCACTGAGTTCCTGAGCTTTGCAGGCCGTCGATTTAAGCTGCTTCTGGACAGTCAGACAATATTAAACAAGGTTGTTCGTTCATAACCAAAGCATCCTAATTGAGTTACATTATTACATTAACTGTAGCAATCAGATTGAACCAAATCACTGAGCGATAATGTCATTTTCCAGGGTATCATTTTTAGAAACCAGTTGTGCTCTAAGATGCAATAACTTACTTAATCTTGTAGAGTTTATGTGACTTACGTGTCATATCGAATTCCTTACTTTCAGAGAAAACTGAGCAGTTAATGCACGGCTGTGAGAAGGCACCGAGTGATGAATTTATGGAGGAACATTTGGCAGATGTGAGACAAGCTGAAGGCTGAGCAGTAGTGTGTAAACCAGCTCAGATAGAGGGGCTGTTCTAGCAATGGGTATGGGATGTGATGTTTTGAAACTGTTGACTTTGGGCAATGCAGTGGTGGTCCTGCTTGTTTTAGGGGTTGATAGATGGCTGCTTTATTGGCTCTGAGCTGCCCACTGAGTACAAATTCCTGGGCAGAAGTTCATTGCAGACTCTGCATGCCAAATGTTCACAAGTAACCTAATTTGGCAAGCTTACTTTCTTTTGGCACTCTTTGTGCACTGACACCAGGACTACAGCAGGAGTGCCTGTCAGTGCATCACAGTTCTTTGTTTTGATCTGTGCAATCTAGACAACTGCAGGGAGAGGGGAGGGGTGTCTGCCAGCAAGCAAGGAGGATCTGGGGCAGGATGGGTTCAGCTCCAACTGGAGTTCCATCCATGCAGTGGTAGGTTAGCACCGAGAACCACTCAGCCTCCCCAGTTAATCCTTTTGTCTTCCCTTCCATGCTCTGTTTGTCGCTGGCATTCACAAATCATATAAGCTCTCAATAATGTAGTCTCTCTTCCTTGGACAGTTATATGACCTCAGTCCCAGCACTGCAGAGCTGCTCGGTCAGGGCTGTTGTGTGCAATGTGGTAGAAATCCATAGTACCTTGTACTCCCAGGGAAACATGCACACATGCAGTCAGATCGATGCTCCTACTTGTCATGCGTCATCAAAAATGCAATGAGAGAGGCTCCATCCTGACTTCATACAATCCCTACTCCTCTTTTATTTCTCTTTCCTGGTTCAGGAATAACAGCAGCTCTGAACTTACATGGTCTTTATTTGAGGCTCTGCTTCAATATAAGGCTCAAGAGGGTACTAGAACTGAAGCCCAAAGTCCAAATGATGTTATGGTGTTTCTATGTGTTGTTCCCATACAGCAACCCTCAGAAACTCCATATCAGATTCTTATTGACCTATGCACAGTACAGAGAGGAAAGGGAGAAAACGTTCTTGTCTCCAAAATCTTGTGATGTAGATCATTGAAATGGCCTGAATTGGAGGGGAAGTCAAATACAAAGAAATGAAATGGTCCAGAATGTGGTTCCTGGGGTTGCTGTGCACGGCAGCAAGCAGGAACCACTGTGGTAATGTACATCTCTGGGTGCCTGGGTAGTATGACAGCTGTAGTGCTGCCTGAGTTTCTTTTCCATGCATGGGTTACGTGTACAGTAACAAAAGATTTATTCAAATTAATGGTTGTCTTCAAGTAATGTAATGCTTACTTTTGTTAATGGAAACCTAAGAGCTTCCATTCAGCTATCTTCTTTAGCAAAGCAGTACAAACTCCTTGCTGTTTCCTGTAATAACATTAATCAGAATGAACTCATTGGCTACTAATGCAGGTGCCATATGTAATTTGGTATAAATTTTACTGTAATTTTCTGTTAATTAGGGCCCACTTATTCTAAAGTGCTAAATGACAGCAAGCACCCTGATTTCAAAAGTCAATTGGAAATAGAAGTGACTCTACTGCCAGTAGAAAGAATGTTTGGAGCTGGTAAAAAGGCATAATTGTCTTTTAGAGATGGCAACAAGAGCTTAGGGCTAAGAACTTGCCAAGAGGAACATCCAACTCATTTAGGTGATGGTGGCTGCATCACTTCCAGGAGGGATTTGTGCTTCACAGAAGCTCAAAATGGACTGCAGTGCTATAGAGCACGCATTTCCACCAGTATTCCTGTATCTGTTTCTTTACACGTAGCCATTGTATATTCCGGTTTCCTGTTTGGATTTTAAGTCGGTGATCTTGCATCATTTTGGTACGCTGTGGGGTGGACTGCAATTTCAGAAGAGAGAAAAGCTGATGCTTTGATTTTTCTGGTGCGAGTAGAAAGAGCAGAGTGAGTCCTTGACTCCACCAAAGCAAGCTGAGGCGGCTTAGCTGAGCAGCTCTTACATATTTTGCCAACAAAAAAGAAGGTCTGAAGTTGAAAACACTCTCTACTCCCCTCTTTTTCATGAGGAAATGGCATGGGTTTTTGGAAAGTTTGCTTCAGAAAAACATAATATTACATAATATTTTTTGTGTACATACGTGTTCGTGAAGATTTAGTCAAAACTTCCCATAACAGGATTGCTCAATGTATGATCTGTTTGCCACAGTATTTGTCATTCCAGATAAAGAAAAACACGTAGAATAGATAGAAAGTAACCTGAAAATTTGACAGATAGGCAAGAACAAAATTGCTGTTTCCATGCTGTGCTAAGGACACTTTAAGGAAACACCAGATCCTAGAACCTAAGCCTTTCCTATATTGCATCCCTCTGAAAATGAAAGTCCAAAGTTATGGGAAGCAGAGAATAACAAAGCAGAGCTGGAAGTGGACAAGAGTAAACGCTTCAATTCACATTGAAATGATTTCGCCTGCCTAGTATAATTCAACTGCCCACATTGCTAAACTTCTATATTACAGATTTCTGTCAGAATGTCAGGAGAAATGATAAGCCTCCTCAAAGCTGCAACCTCTATTACTTACAGAGAGCATTTCAACCAGGGTTTTCTTGTACATGTTTAAGACTTTTAGCTTGATCTCTCAAGTATAAAGAATACCCTACTTCATGACCCCTCTTGTTAGTTGATAGATGGAATCTTTTCTTAAGCTGAGTCCCTTGTCGATTATGTTTTCAGAATTCAAGGTTTCTCTTTAAGCTTCCTGGCTTACAGCCAAGAGTACCCAGCTTTGTTACCCACAGGGTTGCCTTTCCATTAACAGGAAGCGGATCTGTGAAATGGCATACGTGCTGATCTGCTTCCAGGTGACAAAGAGCAACTGGGGAGGTGGGATCTCATTCTGTTGCCACTGCGGATAATGGCAAGGAAGAGTACCGAAACTGTTTTGTTATTGGGGCTTTTTGTTTGTCTGTGTTTTAGTTTGAAAATGGGGGTTATAAGGTAACACCAGAATGGAGCTGTATTCATGGCTGTGTTTTAGATGGTCTTCTAATCTCACATTGTTTACAAACCTCTCTGCAGACCCAGGAAGAAATGCACAGCAAGGTATGCTTGGTTTTGCATCAGCACCGGCTGAGGAACTTGTGTGTGATGTAAAACAGAGAGAGGGGACTCGTTTCATGCCTACATCTCCATTGTGGTCACTGCCTGGTTGGGTGGGTGATGGTTCACTTCTGTGTCACACCAGGGAGGTTCGCATCTGTCATCTAAGCCAAGTCAATCAACGAAATGAGGCTTCCTGAAAATTCTCAATTAAGAACTTAAGTGCTTTTTCACATGACTGCTTACTTGGGGCCTAACAGCAGAAAAAGATTCCAGGCCACGGCTGATCAGGTGACTTCACTTAGCTGAAGCATCAACAACTGGTTAGGAATAGATTCGTCTCATAGGAGACGTTCGTGCTTGACTGTAGGTACTGTGAAAGCCACTTTCCTCTCTTTTAGTTAATGACCAACCACTGTGGATTCTGGGTCTCACTATAGGTGGTGAATGTTTGGGGGAAAAAATGTATAAATTGGGTACTGGTTGCAAACCAGTCTTAGGCACTTCATTTCAACTTCATGCAGAAATGCCAGTGTAATAACAAAGCTGAGCCATTGTCACAAGTGCAGAAATAGCAATTCACATTTATAAGAGGGTCTAAAGGAAAACAGCCCTGGTTATATACTAGGTGATAAGCCACCATACATTTATTTAGCTGATTGCTGCCTACAGGGCTTGGTTAAATTTCTGAGGGCATGAAGAGAAATGAAACAGCAAGAAAAGAAAACCAGAATTCAAGAGAAAGCATGTTATGAAGACGTCTAATTAGTTAGAAAGATTCATATTCTAGTGTGTGGTTTCCTCCGCCCCTGCCTTTGAACAACAGGAATAGTCATAGAACCCTAATGAAACATTCCTACATCCTGTACTCCTGCCCCCTCTGTGGAGTGCTTTTGCTTACAAAATCTGCAGCAAGTACCATCGTGCACCCTCCTTTCTTTTACAAATATTGACCTTGTAAGGCTAGATTTTCAGCTGTTATAAATCAGTCTAACACTGATTACTGCTAAGCTTTCTTGATTTGCATCAGCGAAGGCTCTAACCTGAGTGTTGTGCTCTGAGCATGCAGCGAAGCCTGAAGCTAGCACTAAATGGAACCAACCCTTCCTTTAATTTGTAGTCCACAAACGTGAATTGCCAGGGCTGCATCATCTGTGTCCCTCAGACAATCATGGTTCAGGTCACAGTGGCAGGTTTCATGGCTGAAACCCAATTGAAAACCTGGGCATGTTTGTTCTGGCCCCATTTTATATCTGGGATAAAAAATTATCTCTGTGCCCTTGTTCAGGTGTCATGACAGTTAACAGGGAAGAGCCTGTGATAGGCAGGGGAAGTAAAACCTGCAATCCATCTCATGAATTGCTCTCCCCTGTGGCGAACCAAATCTCTCCTGATCTTGCTCCCAACAAATCCACTGTCTTGTTGCATCTTGTAAATTTTCATGTGAATTAATTGTACTCTGGAAGTCAATGGAAAGTGATCCGAGCGTAACCACTGCGGTCCGTCAGAGAGGGGGCTGTGCTGTGGTTCACGTGTGGTTGTTGGTGTGCACTGCCAAATATTCAGTAGCTGCCCAAAGTCAGATGTCCAAGAAATGCAGGGATCTGCTGTTACTTTAGGTTAAGTGTTCCTTGGGAGTGCTGAAATGCTTAATGCTGAAGTATCTTCCTGACTTTTCAGATCAGAGCTCTGATTGTGAACACGCAAAGGGGAAAAAATAACTGGGAGGATTTGTCACCTGGTTTCATTTGAACAATTGCTTTTCCCCCCTTGGTGAGATACAGGGCATAACAGGAATCACCCAAATGTAGATGGATTGCAGTAACACACACAGTTCTTTACTGGTTTCCATTACCTATGCTGTTCATTTCCCAAGAGGAAAGGGCAGCTAATACTGTGTATTTTTAACAAACCAAAGGGAAGGATAAGCCAGCGCATATGAAACGATGTCCTTTTATTCTCCACATGCACTGAATTAAATTGCGATTTCCTCTCTTTGCTTTCTCTCAGTTCTCTGTACGTCAGACACAGCCAGGTATGTTTGTAGTCCTTCACCAGCATGATCACTGGCAGCACGCAGGTAATGAGTGGACACACGTTGTGCACTGACAGGGTTTCGAAGCAGAGCTCTGTTAATGAATGGACAGCGTTACAGAAAGGCTTGGGGCAGCCAGCCCTCCTCAGGGGAGGCGAACACTGGCATGTTCTCCATTTAGCTTTCTGTGTTGTATGTGTTCCACACCTTTATTGAGATATTTAGTTGGCTGTAGTCACTCTTTTGCACTCATACATTCTCAGTGTTTGCGTTGAGGAGCTCATAACTGGGTTGTGCTCCCCTGTGCCATAGCCATTGCTGTGTCCTTGTGAACCCTGTGATCCTCTCCCTTCTGTGAAAGTACACATCGTTATCAGGTGGTGGCAAAAAGACACTTGAGAATGGTTTATAAATGTACAGGAACATAGACAATGTTTCATTAAGAACAGGCCAGCTGTCTCCTGATGTCTGGGAGAAATCCTTCCTTCCTCCTTCTCCCTCTCTCCCATAATGTATTTTCTTGTTGTTTCTTTGAATAAAAAAAAAAATAATGGGAGAAGCTTGTAGTTGATCCCTGGGGTAGAATAGCGGTGATGGATGGGGGGGAGAGGAAGAATGATTTGAACAAACAGTCTCAGGAGGACAAATGAAGTGCTAGAAATAGGACTTCTGTAAGTAAAGGGGGGGGAAAAAAAGATATAAATGAAAATA
Organism: Centrocercus urophasianus; assembly: GCF_019232065.1. NCBI lineage: Eukaryota > Metazoa > Chordata > Aves > Galliformes > Phasianidae > Centrocercus > Centrocercus urophasianus. Next base: position 8,330,119 of record NW_024884900.1, read on the forward strand.
TTTGCCTGCTTAAGCAACTTCTATAATAAAACTTAAGCCACAGTGTTAGCAGTTCAGAATAGATTTCCAAAGTCAGCCAAGATTCTCTAGGAGACAGGGTTTAATTTTCAAAATAGACGTAGATGCGTCGCTGTCCAAATTACATGAATTCCTATGGACAAGATCTGCAGATGGCATTTGAATGCCTCAAGATGCAAATGGGCTTCTTATGGGATTTTCAGAAGGACGTAAGTGAATCAGGCAGCCAACTTGTTTTGATTGTAATAGGAGTTGCATGCCTAACTTGCTTTATATGCCTCTTCCTCTCTGCACAAGACAGTTTGAAAATGATACTTGGGAACAAAAGCCACTTTGCCTATAGAAAATGTACTCCTGACTTCCTAATAGGCATGCTGACAAAACGTAAACTGGAAGGGATGCTGCCATCCCTCTGATCGAGGTCGTTTCTGGCTGCTTGAGCCCCCAGCCAAACACTCGCTCTTGTTGCCAGCATGCTGTGTTCCAGGCTTGAGAAGCAATCCATAAAGCTCAACCAGCAAAGATTGGGCTGGCTTGCATTTAGCAAGCATTAAATAAGGAACCGCTTTGATTTTCCTAGGCTAACACATGATCCTATTCATAATAGAAATAGAAAACTTCCAATTTAAATATAAAAATTGAGCTCAGGAGGTATTTTTGTGGCTCTTGCTGCTATATTGTGTGCTGCTTTGTTCTATGCTCTGGATGGATCTTGCCTGCTCTTTATTTGAGTGACCTTCCTTGCTGTTATGTGCCAAGGTCCGTCTCAAAAACCTTTGCCAAACTGGAAGAAACCAGAGCCATGCTCTGCACCCTTATGATCCTGGAAGTGGCACTTAATTGATAAGAAGAGCCAGGAGCACAACGCCAACCAACTCTGGGCATGCATGGAGCAAACTCTCCTCTGCCGCCGCCCTCCACTTTCTTTTATTCCTCTGTTTGTTAAGTAATTAATCTCATTCTGCTGAGATGAAATTTTCTATTAAAACAAAACTTCAATCAAAACAATGTTAGGGGGAAGTGGGGGGGAGAGAGAGCAAGAGAGTCCTCCTCACAGTTTGTTAATTGGTTCTTTCACCTGACAGTAGTTTGTGTCAATTAACTTGATACTCGGTGAAAGTGAAATTAATCCACCTGGGTCAAAAGCAGCTATTAATTTTTAATCAAAACAAAATGCTCACTCGACAGATTTGTAGCTCCTCTTAGAATAAACAAGATACGCATGAGATGGAACGTGCCACCAGGCTTCATGCCATGGAGATGCTCCTGGGGATAATTTCTTGCTCTCCTGCGAAGGGCAGAGGTGCAGCAAGTCAGCTGCTAATGACATTCTCTTCTGAACATTCCCTTTCCCCTGTGCGTTTCTCCCACTGAAATCAAGAACCTCTGGCAGATTTGGGTGCTCTCCTGCAGCAGGGCTGTCACACAGTGCCCACAGAGTGAACTCAATACAGCAGCTGCCCTCTGATGTACCATGCTGCAGGGACACGTGGTCACCCCTTGCCCAGCATGGGCAGCCCATCCCAGGAGTTCTTCTGTCTTTGTGCAGTTAAAAAAATAAATAAAAAGGAAAAAGGGAGAATCTTCTATGAACTCTTCACTCCTCCTAGCAGTGTGGTGCTCCAGGTAGGTGGCTGTCCATCATACCCTGTAGATGAATCTAAAACATAACAGGAACCAAAAACTTTGGCTATAAGCCTGTTTCCAAGCATGAAATGCATTAGCATTAGGTGCTGTAATAATAAACCACACCAGAACTGGTAGTTACGGATTCTCCTTTCCTTCTGAAGGGAGGTCTAGGTGAAATAAGTTTGGTACGTGCACAGAAAACCCTACTTCAAAACCACAGAAGGTGCTTTAAAATGCCTTTATGGCTCTCTTCCAGTCCCTCTCCCACCTGAAAGCTTCTATCTCTGTTAGACTCAGGGAATAAAACAGGAAAAAAACAACTCTGCTGCATACCAGCAGTACAGCAGCAGCTCTTGGGCTGTGCCCCAGGGCTCTCATCAAGCTCTGAAGAGCAGAATGGTTTGGAGCCAGGCAGAAAGCAATGGTGCAAGTGCATGCTGGGGGCAGGGCGAGCAGGACTTGAGGGGGAATCACGGTGACCTGCTGATACATTTCATGTGTCCATGGGGACCTGTAGAAAGGAGGTGGTTTTAAATGTGTGCTAAGAGCATAGAATCATGAGTTGGAAGGAATACTTAAAGACCATCAGGTCCAACTCCCTGCAGTGCACGGGGACACCCACAGCTCCATCAGTGCTTAGAGCCCCTCCAGCCTGACCTTGGGTGTCTGCAGGGATGCAACATCACTGCCTTTCTGGGTAGCCTATTCCAAAGATGTAAGATGCCAAAGTTGTTTAAATATCTCCTGATGTTGGTCCTTGCTCTTTAGCATGTGTGAGATGTCCACATTCCTCCAACTCATCTTGCAGATGCAGGTTGCTGGGTGGGTTACAGTGGGCCACGGTGTGACAGCTAAGCCAAGCAACCCCTGCTGGTTGTGTTTGGTGCAGCTAGTTACTGGTCTGAAGCTCTGTCTCATCTGGAAATGAAGAATGGGGAGGCTAATAATGAACTGGAAATGAACCCTTCCAAAGGAAGGGTTTCATTTCCTAGGAGGAAATTCCCATATGAGTTTTCAACTGGCCAGCTTTGGTAGGAGTCTGCATGGTCCTTCTTTCCTCTGAAGCGTGTGAGTTCAGCATTGCACACAGTACAGCCAGCTCATGGTAGGACCTGGTGTTGTCCAGGGGAGGATCTGCATGGGTGCTGCCGTTGCAATCAGTGAGCACCGAGGTGGTAAATGGGAGGTGTGGGTCCTGTTGTATGGCCTTACTCCTGTTGTAAAGCAGCTCTCTGAGATGTCCTCACAGCTCTTTTCTTTCCTGCTACTGTGTAGGCAATAAAAGCAAGATATTACCTGTTGGTTGTCAAGGTATCAAGCCTCACAGGGGATTTTTTTTCCCTCTTCCCCCCAAGTAGTATCATATCTTGGGATTTTTATACACTAATTGGATTTTATTTTTTATTTTTCTTTCTTTTTTTTTTTTTTTTACTATTGTGAATATCATTTTATGAAATGAATGTCTGCATACCTGAGTGCTTTGGGCAATTTACACCTGCACATCTTATTACCTGCTCTTGCACTGATTTGGCCAAATGGATGAGAACGATACATCTATCTGAAGGAGGGTTTTAATCAGTTGTATGCAGCACTCCTTGGTGCCATCGTAGCATAATCCAGTGTGTGATACTGCTATTTCATGTACTTCTCTTTCTAATATACTAATTAAAGTAAAACGCAACCTGTGTGCTGGAGTTAATGGATATATGTATTACACAGTGAAAATGATTGCTAGTTCTTCTCCTGTGATGCCCGGTCCAGAGTTGTCTAATCAATGTACAACTTGGATTACTGTTAGGATTTTAACAAGAGAGAATGTATTCTTCAGTGATAGCAAAAGGTGAGTGAGTGAAAAAGGAGTGGCAGGCTCCTCTGACAGCCAAAATCTCATTTGCAAAAGGTATTAACAGGCAACAGTGAGACAGGGATATAGCTCAGAGCATGGAGGGGCTGTTATGCATTAGAAGTAATCGTGGCGGAACTAATAATAATAACAACTATACACAGGCAGACCGATTAGCTGGAGCTGGCCACAGCCCTTGATGTCCTGTAGCGAGCATAAACCTGGCCCTAATTAACTCCTAATTCAGTGAAGGAGATTTTTTGGCAGCAAAGGCATCACGGGGCTCAAGCTGGGTCATCCCACATGTGCTTTGTCCAAAGGAAGCTGAGCTGGTGGCCTATCTGCCCTGCTTCCAAAGCACCCATGGGTCCGCTGCTCCTCCCTGTCTTCCCGAGCTGATTCTGCCTGCCAGCACCATGGGAAACCAATCTCAGCTGGGCTGGTTGCACAGCCCGTAGGGCAGCAAACCTCAGAGGATGTGATGTTGCTCCTCATTATCCATTTCAGGTTCTCAACTTTTTCTTCTTATTATTTTTAAAACCATCTCTATCGTGGATAGATGTGGTGTGGTACTCTGACAAGTGGAAGCTTACATTTCTGATGATTTATTTGCGTGTCTCATAAATGGGTAATCTTTTTTTTTTTCCACTTTCAAGGTGATGTGATTTAGTTGCAGAGAGATTAGGAGGCTTATCGGAATCAGAGGAAGTTTGGTGTTCAGAGTCTTAAACCTTCATAATGAGAAATGTTACTTTCTCCCTTTTCTCCCTCAGCTTATAAGCAATATTAAAGCCTTGCAACAACAACATCAAGCGCTCAAGCAAATAATATGTGTCCACACAAGAAGTCTGTACCCCAATCCAGCAATATTTGTAATGGCGTAGATGCAGGGTATAGCTGGGGATTAATGACTAACTGGCATTAATGGGGCTCAGATCATCAACTGCTTCTCTGTTGGTCATTAATCCCCAGGAAACAGTCTGTGCCGAAACTACTCCTGCTTAATTAGAAAATGGTTGTGTTGCAGCACAGCACTGTCTGTGACTTCTAGGGGAACAGAAGGAATAAAATGTCCTTATGAGCCTGTTGAGCATGAAAGGCGTCTTCTCCCATTTGCAGGATGTGTGCATGCATCTATAGACAGACAGGCTCCTCAGGTAGGGCCTGATGGCTGTTGGCTGGCCCTTGTCTTTTCACTCTGTATCTTGGTCTCTTTTTCCTGTTCCAGGACAGCTTTTATGAAGGAATGTCTGTGTTTCATTATTCTAGGTTCCTTTAGAGCTGCTGGTGAGACCTAAATGACTGTGAGCTGTGTTTTGTCAGAGATTTTAAAGTCTAAATTTGAATGGAAAGTATCGGTTTTAAGTCTGTCTTGACCAACTTATTCATAACGGTGCGATAGCACAGGCTCTACCCTTTTTCCACGTTTCATGTGTAGTCATTCCGTTTTTCCTCCTATTCTGGAGTCGTAAGAGAAAAGATTCACTTGCAGTTCACAGAAAAGAGTTAAGGAGATTCAGTCCTGCCCTAGCTTGGGTTAGCAGCGTTCCATGGGATCCTCCCTTTCTCTTCAGGTATAGAAAGCTCCTTTCTGTTTCAGAAATCTTTAGCTGTTGCTCAAGTCCCAGTTTTAAGAAGGTTCTGGGTCATTTATTCCTCTGCACCAGCCAGGTCAGTAGCAATATGAACCACTCAGCAATGTGAACTGCTCAGCATGTCCTCAAACAGCATAAGCATAATTGTACGTGCAAGAAACCTGATCCAAAGCCCAGAAAAAAAATGTTTCTGAAGTCTTCACAGGGTTTGGATCAGGACCTGGATGTTATTAATTGAGCTCTATAGTTTCTACCACTCTCTGCTGGGTATGAGGTTTGTACTAAGATCATTCTTCCCAACCTCATGCTGATCTTTTGTTTTAATGCAGTTGGATGGCCTAGGTATGCAGGCTTGTGCTTCTCTGCTTTTCATTATCCATGAACAGCATTTAATGCCAAAACAGAGAGGGGAAGACAAGCTTTTTCCACAGCCTTATGTGAAATACTTAACGTTTAAAAGTCTTTAGAATATACTACACACACATTCCACTTTTACAAGACCAATATAACACTTTGAAAAGTTTTATGAATTCCAGCATGTAACCAGAGTACTTGGTAGCCTGTTTTGAATAAGCCATAATGGCTTGGCCCCAAAGCTGCATAGTTAGCAAATCCCTGCTCTGTTTATGAGCAGTAGTTTTGACCAGGTCATCGGGAATGGAGTTTGATGAATCTCCACACCATTTCTCCATGGGTATGTCTGCAGAGTTCAACCTAGTTAAAATTTTAGGAGCAGTAAATGGAAAGATCATGAGCACGAGGCGATATTTTAATCTGTATTTCCAGGCTCCTTGAATCCTCCATCACCAGCTATTCTCTAAATGCTTTCCATAAGTGTACAACCACGCAGCTGCCAGGACAGCAACAAGTTGGAACCTGCATCACATATCTATGGCAGGAGGTTATGGAAAATGTTCACAGTGCAGTGTAATGCTGCCTTCCACGCCGGCATCCACAAACACTGCGACACTGCTAGAAGTTAGAGCGTGATTTGAGAGCTGCATATACGATGCTGGCCTCTTGTGAGACACAGAAATAGTTTAGAATTTTACTTGAATGTTTGTAGGCATCTTGGAAAAAGAAATGCGTAACAGTTGAGTGGAAGGTTGATCATTTACTGTATAAAACACGAGGCAGAGGCAAGGTAACCAGAAGTTGGTTGTTCTAGTTCATGAATCCTGTGCTGTTGCTGGTAGAGCTGCCCAAATTTTATGCAGATTTCATTTGGAAGTTTAATTTAGATGATGGTCTGCAACATCCTCCTGCAGGAGAATCAGGAGGTGTATTTATAAAGCATAGTTACTTTGCAGGAAATATTTAGCGTTTTATCAAAGCACTTCACACTTCCTTCATCTTGTGAAAACTGTCACACGTAAATTCTTCACTGAAAACCGGAGTCCAGCATCTAATCAGAAAATTCAGCGCTTTGTGGTTTTGAATTGAATTTGTGTAATATAACTTCAAGTTTTTCATGAAAGAGACCAGGAGCAGACATTGTAGCTCCCAATTTCACACAATGTCCACCAGTTTTATGTGACTTCTGCAGTTCTAGTGTTCACACCAGAGGATGGCACTTGGATCTTGTAAGAAGAACCATGTATGATGGTTGAAGTTCTCCCAGTGTAGAGGACCAGCACAGAAGCACGCCTTAATATTTGGTTTCCCCTGCAGATAACAGCTTGAATGTGTGTTTAAAGGATGTGTAGGCTATTCACTGCTCCTTTGGCACTGAAGAGAATTCGGTCCAAAAAGAAACTGTCCAGGCACATCAGTGACTTTCCATTTCAGCCTTCTGGCTGATGGAACAGTTTTTGTGTCATTCAGCTTCTTTCTTTTGTCTTATCATCTGTGCCTTCATTAGGGTTTTATAAGGAAGAAATTCAACGATATTTCACTGTGAGGTACCAAGTTCTTCACGTCTTCTGTTTTACCACTTGTGGGCTGTGGCACTAGGAGTGTTACACAGAGAATCACGGTCCTCCCAGGCACTTTCTTCTTTTAATACTGATATTCCTGGAGACTCTGCGTGCTTGGCAGAGGTGTTTTTCTCCAGCAGGGAGAGGTAACTCCCTTAGCAATTTGAACATTCCTGTGTGGTACCTTGAGACTCTCAGTCTGAGACTTTGATGGATTCCTGATATTTGAGGTGGGCTGCAATAATGAGACTGGAACCAACCTGAGCGATGGTTGATCTGATTATGAGAACAGAACGTTGCATTGGCCACTATCTGTAGCTCCTGTCTAGGAATAGAGAACTGTAATAATGTAGCCTGGAGATCCCAAGGCCCAGGGACGATTGCAATCAGATCTGTATTTGACCTGCTGGAGCACTGTATCCTAGCTAGCAATAGAAAGCATTTTGTTTAATTCATTTATTTTGATGTAGCAGAAGAATAAAGCATCTATAGGCATCCTGAGATGATTTAATATTCTGGAAGCAGCCTCTTTCAAAAATGTGTTTGTATTTCAGTCACAGAGGAGTGGATCCTAGCTGAGAGTCAGAATTCTGTTACTCAGAAGAATATCTAAATTCCTTGTGAAGAAGATTCTGCTTTTTGCAAGTTATTTGGGATGAGTTCTGTAGTAACTTTAGATTGGCTATAGCAGGAGAGGTCTAGGGACCCAAACGCTGCCAATACCAATCACTGTACTGGTGGTGCTTTCTTTTTCCTTTTCTTTTTCTTTTTAGCTCTACAAAGTCAACATTGCCTTACATTGAACTTTCTATAAACTAACAGAACGTACATGGATTTTTAACGTGCCTCTTAAGTTCAGCACTGCTTATGCGTAATAATATTTAATTCACTGATGCCCTAATTTTTGCTTTATCTTTTCCTTAACAATGATATCAACGTATTGTAAGAATGATAAGAAAAGAGGAAATAATAATAATAAGAAAATCTTCTGAAAATGTCTTCAGATGAAATAAAAAGGATAGGCATAAACTCTGGGAGACGAAGAGTATTTCTTTTTGAGTGGTAGCTGTTTGGGGCACAGGTCATCGTTTTGTTCAGATTGTGAAGCAGCTGATGTATTTAAGAGTCTTTATCCACATCCAGGGTTTGTACTACAAATGTAGAATAAATTGTAGAAGTACAATGGCATTTAGGATGTGAGTAGTTGTTGTGCCCTGACTCATCTCTCAACCTTCTTGGAGTGCCTTTTGGTTCAGATTTACTGTAAGTAAGTGAAGACACACACGTGAAGTTGTTTAAAAGATTCAGGAGTCATGTACTAATGTTGGAAACTTTAAAAACAAATAGATCTTCAAACCTAACAGGGAGAACAGTTTAGATTTGCTTGGGATTCTCCTTTTAAATAGTAGTCTTTCATGTGCAGACATATATTTGACGTAGTTCACTAAAGGTAATTAATTAACATCAAGGCCCCTAATCTCCATTCCCTTATGTTTCCTCCCCTGAGAAAACCTCCAAACAAATACAAAATCAAGGAGTCAGACTCTCTGCTCTGCAGCTCCTGGTGCCTAAAAAAAAAAAAAAAGCAATTGTGGCTTAAGGAATGAGATCTCGAAAGAAAACAGTGCAATAACTCTTCTCTAACTCAGTTCGCTTCTTCGGCCACTGTCAATTACTCATATGAAAACCAATTTTAAGTGTATTCTTCAAGGTTAAATTCCCCTGAAGCTTGTGGACTGCTGCCAGGGGCTGTGAACCCTTCATGCAGGTCACCCGCTATCTGAATCTTCTGTTGCAAATCACTGCTCTCCCCATTACTCCTTTGGCATGTACCTGATTTGGTTGACATTTCCATAATTAATTTATAACAGCAATAACCCTGAGATAAGCCTATTTATAGATTTGTGCAAGCTGTATAAGACTATAGATAAAATCTTGGTTCATTAACATATTTAAAGTACTTGGGAGACTTTTGCCTGATAGTGTAGTTGGTGTGATTATCAAATTATACGACGAAAAGCTCAAGTGTTTAATGTGCATTCAGTGCCTATAAGATGGTTTCCACTTGAGATCACAAGGGTAATTCAAAGTACAGCAATGCCATCCAATCTGTTGACCCAAGTAGTTCTTACACCGCTGCGCTTTGTGTGGTTCGGGATGCATTTTCTCTTCCAGGTTTTTCCTTTTGGTGTATTTATGAAAAGTTTGCATCCAATTCTCTGCAGGTTTTTTTTTTTCTTTTTTTTTTTTTTTCCTCTTCCTTCTGTCATTGACGTCAGTGCAAAGTCAAGGGTAAAATACCACCAAATCAGAAATATACTCAGTGAGCTCTCTCAGGTGTAAAAGTCACTTTATGGCTTGCATGCACGAAAGAATTTGATTGTGTGCATTTTATCTTTAAATCATCCACAATAGCTAATGTTTTTTGTATTAACAGAATGAGATCTTCTTTTCAAAAGTCACAGACTTTTGTATGAAAGAAAGGTGTATCTTTGTCCACACTGGGCACTGAGGAATTTCCAAGAGTACCCAGGAAGGATAAATTAGAACAAATGAATGCTGTGGTAGCAATAGGGAAATCGTGGGCTGTGGAAAAAAATACTCCACTCGTGAGTTAAGATAAAGAATAGAGAGGGCGAGTAAGTGAAGAAAGTGTTGACTTTTTAAAAATACAAAACGTTTCTGTCGCGGCTCAATCTGAACTGATGAGTTACTCCTAAGTGGCGTTCTGAGATTATTACCACGAACAAAAGTCTTACGAGAAGACTTGGGTTTCTCAAGAGGCTGTACTGAAGTACAGACAATAGAGGCTTTCGTCTTCCTGGGTGAGGAACAGGGGAGTGCCTCTTGACTGCCTGCCCTCGATGCTACTGATACTGTAAGACGTGTTCTCAGTGATGGATGGAGAGTCATCTCATCTGTCTGCACAGGTAATTGCAAATCTGCAGTTGGCTCTGTGGCGGAGTTGTGCTTGTTACAGACCTTAAGATATTCAATTTGTAAACACTTAATAAAGCATAGCCTACAGTAGCTTGGCTCGTCTTATCTGTCAACCAAATCAAAATCAATATGTCCCTGGGGTGTACGCTATGATTGTCTGGGCTGCGGAGTCTAATAGGATTAAGTGTTTGGGACCCTATCTAACATTACAGTCCACAATCCTAGTTAGAGAAAGTTAAAGACCAGCTTGCCACTGTAGCAGGCATGATTGCTTAGGGGTCTGAAAAATCATTAAAGCTTGTCCTCTTAAACGTTGATTGTTCCCTAGTGATTTATTGACAAAACACAAAAAGTGCTCTATACTGCACTCTAATTATATGTATGAGGCTAGGAAATCTCATGGGAAATTAAATAAAATTTACAGCTTGATGGTTTTATGCTCTTGGGAGACATACCTTCTTAATAAGATCTTATAGCTGGGAATATTTATGAGGTTAAAATCTGTGGGCTTGAGCAAAGACCTAACCTTCTCAAAGGGAGGGGCCTTTGTTTATTCTTTAAGTAAATAATTTCAGTGGAAAATAAAGTATTCAAAAATTGTACTAAGGGGATGTAGTTTGGTACACCCAGCAGTTATTCTTAATACCTGTCAATAGGTGGTGCTTCAAAAGTACAGAATGAAGTAGGGCACCTGCATGTGCCTTCTGACATTGTGATGTTGGTGTGTGTCCCTTTGTAGTCACTTACCTGTGATGTTCCTGATGTGGCCACGTGAGTCCACACAAGGCTGTGAAGAGAAGTAACTATAGGGAAGCCTGAGGCTTCCTAGTTGGGAAAGTTGGGAAAGTGATTTATATATGCATCTATGTATACTGCCATGTTCAATTTTCTCCCTTTGGAAAAATAATTCCAAACAAAGAGACTCTAGACTCATTACGTCCAAAGCTGTAGATCTGCAGCCTGAGCCATTCTTAATGAACCTTGGGAGTCCAAAGCCCTTGGGCGAGTGTAAAAATATCGTCTTGATATTTGGAAATGGTCAGGAATTTCATGTGATTGCTGATAGGGGAGACTTTATTTTAAGTTGCGTCTTTGAATTAGAATGGGGTTAGGTGACAAAAGGACATCAGAATGGTGATAAGTGCCACCGAGTTCCCTGCTATGCAGAAATGAAGCCTGTACAGCTTATAAATAAATGCCCTGTTCTCACGTAGCAGAGCAATTATGGAGTAACGCAATTAGAATCAAAGGCGGTGACAAAATCGGTCAAAAATCCCTTGTGAAGTTTTGAATGTTTTGTTCCGCGGGACCCTTTGGAAGTTGGCCTAGTAGTAAAACAAGAACTACTTTCCTCGTCGCTCTTCAACGTAAAGGATAATTAATATAAAGGACAATTCTCTCTAGGCCCTGAAGCAATTTTTGATTAAGGCACTTAACTGGGACTTTGGAGAATTAGGTGCGACACTTGGTTTTGATGTAGAGCAGCTTTGTCATATTGGGCAATGAGTCCCATCTCTCTGTGCCTCAGTTTCTGTTTGCTGATAGGATTGTGATACCAGCTTTATCTCTCCTTTCTGTTCACAGTCTATTCTCTTTGAGGCAAGGACGACCCGCCGCGCTCCAGCAGCGAGTCTCAGCAGGAGGCTTGGTGTGCTGCTGTTGTCACAGCCACAACACAGGGGTTATCCTTTATCTCTGTCACTTCCAAACGTGCACAGCGATAACTCTCACCAACTTTTCCCTGCCGTCATCTTCCTCATAATGGAAACAGAAACAGCTTAATTAGAATATGTTTGACAGAGATCTGCAAGGAAAAGGCGCGCTCTCCCAGTTGCAAGGGTTGATTGTGACCCTGTTGCTAATTAAAAAAAAATAATAATAAAAAAAAATGAATCTATCCTGATGCCCTTTTGCCATATATTTTGAAGGGCAAAAGGAAAGCAGAGAGGGGAGAGGAGATGTGTCACCTTCCCTTCTGTACAAGAGATGACATGGGGTAATCCCTGTTCTGGTCTCAGTCTTCTCATCTCACTTAGCTGGTGCAAATCAAAGGTAGCTCCGTTAAAATGTATGGAAATTCTTTGATGTGAAATACCTTGACGTTAAATGCAAGGAGAATAAGCCTTAGTATATTAGCTACTCCTTCCCCCAGATCCTTCTAAATTCAGCAGGGCATGCAAATCAGATTTGTGTTCTTATAAGGCTGCATTTTTATGTAATATTTCCCATCGTTTATCTATCAGACTTCCCTAATTTTTTAAGGTGCGCTCCTCCTCCCCGCATGCACACAACTTATTTTCGCCCTTCTGTATACAATGAAACATCTGATCAGCTTAGAAAGCCTGTGCCTGAGATGAAGGAGAAATTTATTAGTGAAAGACAAGACTCCCTTATAATCAGGGAGTATTGAAATCCCTGATTTAATTTGAATATGGTACGGAGCATGTCTCTTCCTGCCTTCATTACTTGAAAGTCTGTGCCTGCTAATGTATCTTTTTAGTTAAGAATATTATGCCGGGGAAAAAATGCTTGATGGGCCACTCTAGCTGAGGTGAAGAGGTTTTGGTATGTTTTAATAGAGATGGATATCACTGAGAATGTTTGAAATATGTGGAAGTAAGATTTGTTACAACTTACAAATCAAAGCCTAAAAACGTCACTTAGCTTCTAATGATATTTCTACACAGATTATTAATTTCATTTTAGGAGACCAATGAATGTTACATTTTTATGACATTGATTAAATGTCTTGCTGCCATCCCCCCCATCCATCCTTTTCATTTTCAAAAATCCATATCCAACTTAAACAAAACCCAGCTCATAAATTTGTGTTTTACTACTCACCAAAGCAATCCACCTGCTAACTTGGTGTTTGCACTCCCCTTACCTCAAAGAATCATTGCCCTGGCTGACTTTCTTCTCCTGCAACGAGGAGTATACCTGATGTGGAACATATTTTTCAATATGGGCTCACAGTCTAACATCTCGGGATGTGGCTCAGCATTGGCTCCAGCACAGCATCTGGGAGTGGGTCTGGAGATGCTGCCCAGAGCTGGATGCTCTGAGCAGGTAAATCCCATAAAGACACACTTTTCACTCTTATTCTTCCGCAGCCTTACTCTTCTGGCTGTGTTTTAAGTTGTGTGAGGTTATGGGGTGGATACTTCCATCCCCTGCCTATGCTCATCCTCTGTTCCCTCTCCTCCCTCCATGCTGGCTTGGGTGCTTCCATGGCCCTCTTCATACTCTCATGATTCTAGAGGGATAAAAGAAGAGAAAAAAGAAGCCTACAAACCTACAGGGAAAACAAATTAAGCTCAGCTGCAGGGAGAGCCTTACTTCTGACTATCCCTACTGCCAGAGTGCAGCAGTATCTGATATCATGAACGCTATTGCTCCGCTGGGAGCAAAGGCAAATTAGCAATAGTTCACATCCAATACACAAAATCTAAAGAGAGCAGCAATTTCAAAGAGCGTCTAATTGATATTGATTTTAACCTTCTCGTCTTAAGCGTGGTTTCTGTCTGTGGGACGAGCAGCTCAGCTGCCAGACTGGCCTTCCCCAGCACTGGGATGGAGGCTGTTGGACTGGGGTGATCTCAGCGCCCAGCTCAGGTCTGTCTTGGGGAAAGGAGCAGCCAAATTGCCAGGTCTCCAGAATGAGCAACTGGACCTCCTTGCTGCCTTCCAGTACTTGATGGCAGCTTATAAGCAGGAAGGGGAGTGACTTCTTACATAGTCTGACAGTGATAGAACAAGGGGGAATGTCTTTAAACTTAAAGAGGGGGTAATTAAGTTGGATATTAGGGAAAAAATTCTTTACTCGGAAGGCAGTGAGGTCCTGGCACTGCTGCCCAGAGCTGTGAGTGCCCCCAGGCCACAGATGGGCCCTGGGCAGCCTGAGCTGGTGGGGCACTCAGTGCATGGCAGGGGTTGGAACTGGATGATCTTTAAGATCCCTTCTAACCTAAGCCATTCTCTGGTTCTGTGTTCCACACGTGTACATCCCTGCAGGGCACAGCCCTTGGAGATGTTGTGTTCAGAGACAGCTCGGGTAGCACCATCAGGACAAGCAGCTCCACAGGCTGGATTGTAGGGCCAAATTCATTGAGGCCCCGCAGTCTGCCGGGTCCCCAGACACTGCCTTGGTGCCTTCAGCTCCCATAGGAGAGGCTCTAGGAGTGAGGGGAGGACGTGGCAGTGCCAGCACCACAGCTCCTTCCCCTCCTCCCTCAAGTCACATGCTCAGACACATGGGATGTTTCATAAAGAAAAAATATGGCATGTTTACAGAGAGAAATTTCAAGAAGTGTTAATTTAATATGCTAAAGTGTTCCCTTCAGCATTTTACCTTTGTTGTTGTTTTCACAAAACAGCCAAGACTAAATAATGAGCCCAGAGCTGTGCCCTTTGGTAGTGTGTGATACCTCATTACCCACGAGCGGCCTCCATCTGCCCTCATGGCTGCACAGGGAGCCATTACGATTATGATGGAAATCTCAGAAGCCATTACCAAGATGCAACAGAGGGCCTACTGCAGACAGCCTAATGGACTAATTTGTAATTGGGAGAGGGAAATGACTTAGCGAGCTCAGGCTTGGTTTTGATGAGTGTGGAAGTGCGCATGCTAAATGTGATAAATGAACAGGAATGCTTGTTTGCGCAGTGGGTTTTACAAGGCCTTCAATCTCTCCTGGGGATTGGAGGCGTGCTGACAAGTCTTGAGAAGCGAGGAGGAAAGGGCTCAGGGGAGGCGAGGAAGATGCAAAGAGAGTAGCTAAGGATAAATCGGTGAGGAAAACTAATGGCAATAAAAACCCAAGGAAATGGCTGCGTCTGCCAGGAAAGCAGTAATTAGGATGCTTTTTGCGTGCATATCTTTAGCTATTAAAATTGAAAATGAGAGTGCACCGCAGCATTTGCTAAGTTAAAAAAGAAGAAAAGAAAATCCCACATATGCTGAAAGGCAAGCAGCGTTTTAAAACTGCAGCGTCTATCAAAAAGTACAGCCAGGCCTGTGATCAAACCCATTTGGGTAGAGCAGATGGTTGGACGCCGCTGGTGTGACACATGACGGGATTCTTCCACTGATGGACTTTCACAGAGCCGTATCTGAGAGAGAGTTCGGATGGTTGCTGCCAGGCAGTGCGAGTTCTGTGATACCTCTGTGGCAGCAGAGCTGCCCTCGCAAAGTTAGAGAGGAGTTCAAGCTTAACTGTCCTCCAGGAGATCTGAAGAGATCGTTGAGCACATTCCTCTCCCAGGATCTTTGAATCTGATTCTGTGTTGTGACCAAGCCATATGGAGCGCTGCGCTGCTTTCAGTTAGGCAGTCAGCAACAGAGCACACAAACACATCTCCCTTGGTCTCTCCATAGAAAATGGTTTTGTTGGGAAGAGCGTTCATCTTTTTTGTGCTCGTTTGTGTTATATTACGTTGCTTCCAGGTAATATTGCGTGCACTGCTACGATTTTGTGTTGTTTCTGAAGTAGTGAAGGTGACCTTGCACAGCATGGTTCTAGATTCATCTATATGGTCCATACGTGTGGTTTCCTCCTGTAGCTTATATCAGGCCAGGATTCACAGCAGTCATTCTCAAGTTTGCTTTTACGTGCCAAGCTTTGATTTTCTTTCCTTCTGTATTAACATTCTTTGCCTTTATGAGGCATATAATGGGGGAGAGTGGTGCAACCTGTTGTGCTGTTTTATGAGAGTGGCACTCACGTTCTTCCCAGGAGAAGGCCTTTAGCCATTTAAGCCTTCAGAAATAACTATAGCCATTTAGAAATGCATTTAGGATGTGCGCAGACAACCAAAAAACCCAACAACCAAGAGAAGCAAGCATAGTTGATGGAGTCTTGGATAAGAAACATTCAAAACAGAAGCACGGGTGTGGTGGAAATACCCTATTTCCATCCAGTATACACTTTTGTTTGTTTGTTTTTCTTGTTTGCAAGCCACCAAGAGAATCCTGCAAACAAACAGTGCATCACAACTTTCTAATGAATACATGTCAATAACTCATGTGGTTTCTGTCAAATGACATAGGGTTTTTTATTTCTTCCCCCATCTCTTCCATTTTCTCCCTGAAAACATAGTGTAACATTATTGCTAGACAAGGAATTGTTAATGGTATCAAGTTGCCTTGCTTTAAGGCACTAAAGGTACAAACTATTATCCGTTATGAGCTTTAGATCTCTTCGGTTTACATTCATTTATTATACTGAAGGACATATAATAGATCGCCATCATTTCTGGAATAGAAAATATAAATAAAGCAAACTGCCCTTCGGTGGGTGACATTTATGTATTTATTTCTTTCTTTATCATGTTTACTTAAGTCTTGCTTGCAAACTGAATGGGACTTAATGAGGAAAAATAAGACTAGAACTTCTGTTCTTGTAGCCAGTAAATACCATGGTTATCTCACAGAGTAAAGTCAGGGTTTATGAATGTTTGCATTTGTGGCTGATCACTCATAATGTGAAGACTGTTTTGACCGGAGTAGCAGCATGTGACTCCAGAGTGCTATTCGTGACTTTGTGACCCTGAGCAAATCATTTAATCTCTGAATATCTCTTGACAGAGTTTACAGTTCCATCTGTAAATAGGGTGTGTTAACATTGTCCTGCTTGCAAGCCTGTCACGAGGCTTTAATTCATCAATATTTGTGAAACACTTGGAGCCACCATGTAAATACAATCATTAATATATCTTATTGAAAATCTGTTCAATCTTAATACAGATGTGTTTGGGATAATTTCATTCTGTTGCTAATAATCTTTAAAAAAAAACAACAAAACACAACAAAACATTCCAAAAAGGTTACTACTAAAATTGAGTGCAGCTTAAAAAGAGGATTGAAATGTCCTTAATGTTTTGACTGTGCTCATAAATGAGGAATGTTGTTCTGCAGTAATTCAGACCAGATCTGTGGACACACAATCACATGCTTTTGTAATAGCCAGAGCACACAATGTGGAATGTACACCAGCTTCATGGCTTTTATGCTGGCATTATGCAAGCTGCAAGAGGACAAATAATGTAATCTGGTTTTGAAGACCAGAAAAGAAAAAAAGAAAAAAAAAAATTACTTTCTTTACAAATGCAGTCTGCTTTAAATCAGTGGGATATTGTACTTGAATAAGACCACAAAGACAGAGCCTTTAGATAGCACTAACATAAACTTGCTCCCTCTGTGTGCTTCACCTGTAACCATTGTCAGTTCATTCTTGTCGTCCCCATGTCACTCCCTAGCTTTTTTTTTCTCATTAAAGGCAGCCTGGATCCTGCAAATAAGACTAGACTTGAGTCTGATGGACAGTCAGGGCTATAGGTTTCATACAAGCCATGTTATTTTGAGGCCCTTATCTATAAAGTCTTCAGTGCCTAGAGCTTCTTCTTGAATGCTTCAACCAGCACAGTGCCCAACACAACCATTCTCTGACCTCTGACCTCTGATGAATATTAAAAAAATGCAAAAAATGGAAAACAGTTGACTGATTGAAATCTGTACATGGAAACCTGAAGGTTATGTGTAGCCAGCAGTACCTGACCTCATGGTAAAGTAACTTGCACATACCTATGAGTATCTTCATGTATGTTTACAGGCTGATTTGCAAAGATTCGACGTGCTGCATTTGTGTGTTCAACTTTTTATTGTGCAGGTGCATTCAGCTAGAACTGCCAGACAAAAGGGCCATGTTAGCATGGTTCTGAGGAGGGTCGTGCATACAGGAAAGGCTCCCAGATACCACATGTCATTTCTCATTCAAGTTTTTGCCCTCTTTGTGACTTACCATTTTCCATGTTTTTTGCTTTCTTTCTTTCCTGGCCTCCAGAACTGCAATGCTGTTGACACATGACCAGCTATTTCTCTCATAGCAAGCTGAAACTGAGGACAATACCGTACAGATCTCCATTCAGTGTAAATGTGCAAAATCCTAATGAGCTTAATGGTACTGTATTGATTTACACCAGATAAGAAATGAGTCTGTCATTGTTGCAGACTACACAGAAGCATGAAAACATCCTGTTTGCTGGTCTCTGGTTCACACGTGTTTCTTAGCGTTTTCCTATTCCTTTTAGTTCTGTGTTTTACTCTGAGCATCACTCCAAGACCTTTGATGGTGACGTGGGGATTTATCTTGGCTGCTTTCCGTGGCGACACCTTAAAAACGAGTCGTTCTGAGGTGCTGACCTGTCCCGTGTTATTTCGTATGTGTGGAACGTCAACATTTTTTACTTCTTCAGTGCTTCCCCAGAACACAGAAGTACATAAACGGTTGGGAGTCTTTAATAAATAGACATGTGTGGGTGCTGTTTGCGTTGGTATGGTGCCGAATCTGCAACAAAAGCATCACAGTTATACAGGGCACCTGGGAGCAAGTAATGGAGAAGGAAAAGAACTGCACAGCATAAAGCAGTCTTTTCTCTCGTAAATGGCTGGCTAAAAAATAACTCAGTGAAACAGAAAAGTATGACAGCGCAAGTGTGTGTGCGTGTGAGTGATGGTAGGTCCGGCAGAAAACTGGCTTGAGACCGAAATGCTAAACTACCTGAAGTGGAGAGGTTATAGTTTATTCCCAGCTCTGCTTACTGGGTCACAGAGAGCAGCTGGAGCAGAAAATTTTATGCAGGAAAGAGTGAGAGGCTGCGAGGGTGAGGCTAAAGGGGAAAGCGCTGGCTCCAGCAGTGTGGTGAGGTGCTGCTGAGCTGTGCTTTGTGCTGGGGGGGTTATGTGTAGCAGCGTGTGAAGTGGCTTTTGGAAAGGCAGCCAGCAAAAATGACTGTCTGCAGGCGGCAATCTGAGAGCACTGCACGGAGTGGGAGTCTCTTCTTGCCGTTATTTTGTACACAGACTTTGCAGTCCTTAGCTTCAAATCGAGATCCCAAAGCTCAAAGTTTTGTGCTGTGTACTAAATATAAGCGGCCTGTGTGTGTTTCCTTCTTTACTCAGACGCTTTGGCACATGCAGGAATTGGAATAGCAGAGTTCCTTTAAATGAGAACGGGGAAACGTGAGGTGTGTAGGAGAGGGAGGGCCTAATTTTAAGTGCTAGTCAACTGCAACCGCTGATAATCTGGAACCTGTTCAAACCCATTTAGAGAACCGTTGAATTTTTAAGTGCCTTTTGATTCTCTCTTTCATTTATTTTAACTGATCTGCAGGGATTAGGAGCTTGGTAGGGGAACACCATAACGCTTGCCAAAATGTGTGAATAATTAGAACGCCAACGATGTGTGCCAGATAGGAGGGGAGTATTCACACTTCTGATTAGATTCACTGGAATACTGTTGTAAATCATGACTGCCAAGGTAACTTAGAGCTGTGTTGAGTTTCTCCGCCACGGGAGCCAGCTGTGGCACAGCAGTGATCTGTGCCTGCAGCCGGAGGTGGGACGTTCCGAGCAGATGATTTATTTTGCTGGGAAGCAGAAAGGGCAGGGACGTGAAGGTGTGGTGTCACGCAGGTTGTGCAAACAAGCTTTAGATGCTAACACCTATACGCTTACAGAAAATTAGACGAATAGAGGGCAGTCGGCAGATTCGCAAACACTACGCAAATCTTTACATTCCCCAGACCTGCTTTCGACAAATGTCAGCAGTAAGCATGATGGCTTGGGGGTGGAAGAGGGAGAGATTTAGGAATTATCTGGTATCTCTTCTCCTAATCTGTAGCCCCTGGGGAGCTGCAAGGATGCACACCTTCTGCATGAACACTCCTACATGTGGCCATGCTGTGCTGGGGCCGTACCCCACTGCTGCCCACACAACCCCAGGGCTGGAGCAGCTGGTGCTCACCGGTTTGCAGCACGCAGAGATTATGGTATTGATGCGGAGGGTTGCTTAACTCCCAGGTATCACCTTCTGCTTAAATAAAATACAAACTCAAGCTGGTTCATAATTGTGCGCCTTTCCTTTCATGTGCTCCCATTTCCACACGTTTTGTCCCAAAGGCACGATGCATCAGTGTCAAAAGGAGAAAACGTGAGCCTCTGTTCTCAGATGAGGGGCTGAGTGAGTGCCAGAACACACAGGAGCAGTAAATCACACCTACGTGCAGCTCAGCTTGCCCCTGTGATGTTAGCAAGTGCTATACTCGCCTACGAGAGAAAACACACCTCAGCGTTACCGGGTGGAAATTCCATGTGAGGGGAGCAGCAGCTCACAGAGGATGCAGGAGCTCCAGTTGTCACCCTGGCTTCATGGCAGAGGCAGAATTCACCTTTCCTTGGGTCAGCAGTGCACTGGGATGCTGGAAGGACCTTGTCCTGTAGATCTGGCTTGAGCTTCCAGCATGCTGTGCCTACAGCTGCAGGATGGGGTAGCGCTGCCTGCACGGTCTTCCCAGGCCTGCCTTCTTGCTCGTCCTTCAGAGTTTACCCGAGTGAGAAGACCTAAGGCTCAATAGCAGCAGTGGCAGTCACATCTCCCAGTGCCCGATTTCTTCACCCGTCTTCCTTTGTCAGCTCTGTAAGTGAAGGCAAGCCCAGAGGCAAAGGTATGGGTGGTAGGCTTCTTTCTGCAGCTGCAAAGCATGATGTCGATGGGTTGGGTACAGGCTGTGGAGGATGGAATAGGATGGAAGAGCTTTTTTGGGATAGCTCTGCCAAGGGTTCACACAGTATTTCTTTTCCTGTTTTTTTTTTTGCCCTCTGCTAATCTAAGAGTTTCTACATCTGGGGTAGCTCCATCCAGGAGTGTGATATCAGAGGGCTCTGTACAATCAGGACATCGTTAACGCTTAAGGAAAGTGCAAAAATTTGGTAAATAGTAAGTGAATTAGGGGCTTACATGGAAGTCTTTGCAAGATTTCATTGAAAGGATGTTAATAATTTAATTATCTAAATTCTGTGACAGTTGAGCCTCCTTTTAGTATGAAGATTCTGTTTCCTTGGCTTTTAAATGGTCATCATTTAACCACAGTCAGCTTTGGTCATTCTATATTCCTATTTCAGTGTGCCATTTTCCTATTTTTCCCACTACTTTTCCTTCTTGTAAATGGGTTACTTCAAAACAAGCACTGTAGATAAATGAATTCAAATATACAACGTTCAAAACATTGAGGAAGATATCAAGGTAAAGTTCTTGTTTTGTTTTGTTTTGTTTTAAGTAATATCTGTTTGCTACTCCTGCATTTGCAGAAGCCTGGGTAGCAGATAGGAACAGGGCAGGTTTCCTTCTGCTGTAGCAACAGCTTTGCAGATGAGCGCACCGTTGTCTGGAGTTGCCCTTGTTTCTCTCCTCTATGAGACAGAAACAGAAACCCCCTTTGAAACGAAACAGCCGTACGGAGTAGAAACGTAAAGGATCATGAAACAAGCCATGGCAGAGGATGGCTTGTAGCCCAAATGGAATGGTGTAAATGAGCAACACATGAGGAATGTAAAGAGAGGGGAGAGACACATCAAAATCACCTAACCATCTCTGATGTCTCTAGAAATGCATGGAGACAGAAGAAATAATCCATATGACTCTCTTTAAATCATGAAAACTGTTTTTCACAATTCAGTGGAAGTATGAAGGAGATTTCTGTGGAAGGCTGTGATCCTTGTAAAGTCCCTGTGAATTGCTTGGCGCAAATTAACATTTGGCAAGGGAAAAAGAAATACCTTCAGCAGTGCTTGGCCTTTTAACTACATTGACGACGTATGTGCACAGTGCAAGTGTTACTCTGTAAAAGGTCACAATTGATATTTGGCCTCTTTGGCGTGATGTCCTCTCTCCTTTGTGTCTTACATACCAGTTCTACCTGTCAAAACCAGTTTAACAAATTGCAGTTCATCATGCTGGTGGATGTCAAGGGAGTCTTCTGCTCCCCGATGTCATTCCTCCCCTTCTGCTCTGGTTGCTCAGAGTGCAGGGTTATTTTTTGTGACATTGCACAAATAGCTTGAAAAGGCACACAGAAATATTTGGAGCAGTTAAAGCTTTGTATCCAGGCATCTAACTTGTGATGGCAATAAATTGGTGAGAGGCTCTCCTATTTGACTTCCTGCCTTGATGTCGTCCATCAAAAGGAGCTATTCTCAGTTGAAGTCTGTTGAAATACATTTCTTTCCTTGGCACCTTTAGCAGACTGAGTGCTACCAGAATAGTGGGGATAAATCATAGAATCACAGAATGGCTTGAGTTGGAAGAGACCACATGAATTATCAAGTTCCAACTCCCCCGCCACAGGCAGGGCCAACATCCTGTAGATCAGGTACTACACCAGGTTGCCCAGAGTTCCATCCAAACTGGCCTTGAACACCTCCAGAGATGGGGCATCCATAACCTCTCTGGGCAGCCTCTTTCAGCACCTCACCACTGGAAGAAAGTCTCCCTGCAGATGCTGGTAGCTGCCTTAGGCACACGGATTGGCAGGAGGGTATGAGTGAGACGGACCCTCGGGCCCATATCTGGCAGTTCCTGCAGTGTAGCGTGTCACTTCTTCCTATTTTCTGGGCCGATCCTCCTGAAAGGGCAAGGAACTGTGATGTACAGAGATCCTCTTGTTTCTTGGAACAAAATTGAAAGATGGTGCGCCAAAATGTTTTGTTGTCAATTGAACAAATGCATACATTGAAAAAATGTGCCTTAGACATTTCAGAGGATGTATGGGCGTAAGTCTTTTCTGTCAACAGTATAAAATGGGATTGATTTTACTGCAGTGGCACTGGTGTGAGTTAATCCTAAATGAAGGACTCCGGCTCACGTGTGTGTCTTCTGTAGTGTCAGACAGGAGGGTTAACAGCTCAGAAGTCCCCTCGATCAGCCACACTTGACCACTGTGATGCTTTCAACCCCCAGCCCAGATCGGGTGCTGCCATCCAGCTTTGTGCAGCATGAGGTGCACGTTGCTAAGGATGCTGGAGCCTGGGGCTTTGCTGGTGGGGAATATTTTCCACATCCCATCCGCATCCCTCTAGAACTTGACCATTAGTCAGGCTACTTCTAAATGATGCATCTCCTTTAGAGATTTCTACCGATAACAAATGGAAGAGGTTTTTTTCCTTTTTTTTTTTCCTTACCTCATTATGCAGGCAGCTGTGTGACAGCGTTCTGACAAACTGTGTTATCTCAGGCTTCCAGCTGCAAGCTGTTCTCATCAATACCGCTGCGAACTGTTTCCTCCTAACCCTTTCGCCTTTATGCCCATTTTTATCAGAATTTAATTTTAATGTGAGGACAGTCAAATATAATGCCAGATGTGGGGAAGAGATAGTTTCCTTTGTGTAAAGACATAGCAGGGGAGGCCTTCTGAAGGCCCAGCCGCACGGAGCGGGGAGGGACTGCGCTGGAATCATTATGCTTGATTCCTGTGGATTTTTTTTTTAATATGACTATTATTATTACTCTACAGTGGCCATTTCAGCCTGTCCTCACACTTGCTTTAGCACCGAACTGGAAAGAGAAATTAAACGACAACAAAAGACCTTTATTTTAAAAGAAAATGGGAAAGGGAGCGTGCATCCTTTGGTCAGTGGTGCTCAGTCTGCTTTTCTCCCGGCTCCCCTCCGCCGTTCTGGCGTACAAAACAGAACTGCCAAACAGCTGCAGGAAAATCTTGTTTGGCTGAAATTAGTATTTCTGAAAACATGCCCTGGTTCCCTCAGGCGGTGCGCCCCAACCTCACTGAGGGAAGGTACAAGCGAACCGTGCGTGCTTGGGGCACTGAGGGATGGAATGCATTTCCCCATCGTGCTGGGCTGTTTTTGCTTGGTGTGCAGCACAAACAGGGCTGTATTTTGGCGGATAGGCTGAGTGTTGTTGAAGAAGCAGTTCTGGCTTTGGTGAGTGAAAAGTGCCAAGCCAAAAGCAAGTGCCCTTAACCATTTTTATTCCAACAGGCAACGAGAAAAACCAGTTTGCAAAGGGATTTTCCCTTTATCCTCGTGTTTTAGTCATTGTTGTCATCATCGTAAATAATACCTTCATACCGAGGCCTCCAAACTTAGTATTTGTTTCCTATTATCTGCAGAAATATCTCTGGCAAGGCCCCTTTAGGTATGTCCTCACCCAAGCAACAGCTTGTGTGCACGTTTTCTTTGGAGCCGATACCCAGTAGGGTGTTCCACAATTAGCTCTAGCCTCAGTAAATGAGTGGCACGTAGGATCCTGTTTGACTTTTTGTGACCCTGCAGCTTTCAAAATGATTTTAACTCATTTATGATATTGAGCAACTGTTCATTGCACTTTAACAAATGAAGTTACGGTCCCAAAAGAATTAGTTTTGTGCTCTTGAGTGGTACAGTAATTTATTAGTTGAAGAATTCTAGTAATTTAGTTCTCTATTTTAAGTAGTTCAAGCCTAATTAATAGATGATTTTCTTGTAGGAGTAATGTCATGTATACCTATATATAGAAAAGCTACTGTGTTAATTAGGTTTATATTATTTTAAAAAGGCACATAACAGTGCACACATCTGCATTGATGTAAGTGCTTAATGCAGGCCCTGTTGGCCCAAATTACTGCTTTGCTCTCACTGTTGTACCTTCTTACAGACACGTGCACACACACTTCTAACCAAGACAAAGAAAATCCAGTCGTGTCTAACAAGGAGAGCGGAATAAGATGTAAGCTTATTGAGCAAGAGGGAAAAATCACATTAACCCCATAAAATACACAGAGTACACACTTGAAGACCTTCTTTTAAAGCTATTGTGGAAAATATCTGTTCTTGTCAAAAGCTGTCCTGCATTGCTCGTGAAAAGGTATTAGGTGCAGGTGTCAAACATGCCTAATGAGGCATGAGGAGTCGACAGCAAAATAACAGAGATTATAGGTACAGAGGATTGTGAATGAAGTGTGAATAGCAGCCTGGCTGTATGACTGACACAGAAAAGAGGAGAAGACAGGCAAGAAGAAAGAAGATCCATCACTCACTTAAGGAGAATGGACATTTTGAATCACTTGATTGATATCTTCCCATCCAGTAATCCTACAACTTTTAAGATCTACATTTAAAAATAACCTAAATTGTTCCTCCAAGAAACCGTGAGTTTATTATAGGTCTTCAGGGTATTTTGCCTAACTCTGAGAGCAGAAGAGAAACATAATAAATGGCTCTGCGTGCACGTGTGTGTGAGCACACAAAGTTAGGGCATGCAGACCTGCTTTGTGAAGTCAAAATTGATTCAAGTCATGATGTTTAAGACCCAAACTCTTTACTCATTGCATTCATCACCTATAAATAATTTATAGTTGCATTGTACGTAACAGCATCATCTGGAGGCAGCTATGAAGGCTGGTTTTTAAGGGATTGTTTGAGAGAAAGTTGATTTTCCTGATTTTTTTTTATTGCCCAGCCCTCCTCTCCATCTGTTGCTTTCTTCTGTCAGATGGAGTCAAAAAGTCTCTTTATGTCTTAACCGTAAATCTAAAATGCTTAAGATATGAGTAATTTCATAGATGAAATTCCAAATGTTATTGGTGTTATGAAAATGTCTGGACAGCTAATGTCAGAGTTAAAGCCTTATCCCTGATGTATTTCTGAACATAAAACTCCACGATAATAAGCTGTTGTGCCTTTCTTTGGTCTCCATCTGAATGAAACAGCAGGATAATATTTAAAGTTTGTATCTGTGAGACAGAATACCTTGCCTTTTGGCTAAGAAAAATAATTATCCTGCTCAGATAATTCATGCTGTTGGCACATTGAGAAACAGCCCCGGGGCTCAGTCTTGCTTCTTTTGAACTTGGTGGGAGTTTGGGGATTGACTTGAATGGGAGGAGGTGCTCAGCATCTAGGTAGGTACTGCACCATCCAGCGCTGGTTTGCTCTGCCTGTTCCCACTGGAAGGGCCAGATGCAGAGCCTTACTTAGCAGGCCCACTGGGATCCCTTTGCTGGGCAAAACGAGCAGAATCTGACCCTCGTTGGACTCGGTGAGGGGGAAAACCTGGATTTGTCTGTAACTAAGCCACACAAAGGGCTGCTCGGAGCCCTGTGCCCTGAGGGAGCTGCAGACCCCTGCCCATATTTCCCCAGCAGCGCCTTGGTGCGGCCGGCAGCCGCGGCCTGCCCGAGTGTGGCAGCAGATGGCTTTTCTATTTTTTTTCCTTCTTTTCCCTTCAGGTTTTCATTACATGAATAACAAAAGTTATTTAAAAACAACAACAATAACAGCCCCCCCCCCCACCCCCCAACCTACACCTATAGGGAATTGCTTCCCCTCAGGACAGAGGGATATAAATGAAGTAATAGGTAGACCGCCTCTGTTTTGGGGGTGGGGGAGTGTTGACTGCTGTTTGCTCATACCCCAGCGGTGTTAACAAGCGGTAGATTGTTAGTGACAATCACACACTCTCTGGCACTTAAAGCAGAAGGCTTGATTTAATCGCAGAGCTGTCATTTATTATTCTGTTGTGCTATTCCGCAGGGGGAAACGACTGATCAAGCGCCTGCTCCCAAGAGCAGAGGGCTCTTTTTTTTTTCTTTTTTTTTCTTTTTCTTTTTTTTTTGTTATGTCTAAATCCTCAATACAAATTGCAGTATTTCTGGACTCCCAGCGGGACCCATTAGTGCCTGTGGGGCATTAAAGATCATTAATAGTGCTGTCAGATGGGGAGAGAGAGAGAGAGAGACGGAGGAAGCCAGCAAGCCAGCCAGTTGCTTAGCTTTCTCAGAAATCGGAAATTAATACATCTGCTTCATTAATACTGGCCTGTGTTTGATGTTTGTTAGCTGGCAACTTTAATGATGTAGGTTAGCACCAGTCGGGCTCTTGCATGAATTGGATTCTTTCAATTACCTAAAGTTGCTTTTCCCCATCCTCCACCCCCCTCTTTCTCTGCCCAAAAAGTCAGCCCTTAATTAGCAACTCTAAAAGAAGAGGAAGAAGCAGGAAAAAAGGCTGGGGTTTCTCCTTCCCCTCCCCAAGTGTGACAGCCACGATTTGCAACCTCGCCTGTATCCCATTAACTGTAGCTCTCTTCCAAGCATTTAACTGTATGGTAATGGAGAAGAAATGTTTTAATCACTGTGAACAACATGTTAATCAGTGCTGTGACTGAACACTAGGTATTAATTGGGTTAGGGTAAAGTGCTAATGTTTGCATCCAAGAATGCTGCTATCTAGTGCAAGGAAGACACAGATTCAGTGCTTTTGGCAGCCATTAAAGTTACGGCAACTGCGTGGAGTAAGGAATGGGATCGGCCCAATAGAGCGTGGATGTGACAGCCGTGTGTCCCAGCCTTCACCCAGCTGTTGTGTCCAGCAGAGTTTATCCAAGTCTCTTTCTGGCATACTCAGTCTCCCATTCTGTCTTTCTGGATGTGTCCTAAGCACAGCAGCACAGATCATGCAGTGTGTGTGGTGTGAGGATCTTTGTCAAGAGTATGCAAGAGTTGTGTTCCCTAGGAATGCCTCTGTTATTATTCTTATCCCAGTGGTCTCTTTGCAGGATGCACCATCCATTATTTCGAGCATTTCAAAATGAAGTTGATGGGCTATACCCAGCCTGAAAATCTTACTGATGTTGTCTAGCAAGAGTCAGCATTGCTCACCTAGCCCATGGCATCTGTTGCTTTCAGAAATCTCGGTAAGAGAGCTGGCTAGTAGATGGAGAGGGCAAAGCTGGGTTAGCTTTTAGCAGCTTCCAAGGTGTTACTGATGCTGGTGCTTTGGAGAATATGACAGTAGATAGCACGCTTGTCCTGCTGCTGTGCTGCCTCTCTCCTCCCCATCTTCTCCACATTCCTGGAGGATATTAGCTAGTAATAGCTCTCTTCCAGACCAAAGAAATAGTCTTTGCTTTTAATGAGTTTCCATTTTTCAAGGCAAGAGAATTGCTCTTCTCCTGCAAGCTGGCATGCAGGCAATGCGGTCAACAGTAGGATGAAGGTGGATCTGAAAAGGACCGTGCCTGGGCAGCTTTATCTAGCGATGGTGTCCCTGTTCACAGGGACAGAGAGAGAGGAGGGTTGGACTAGATGGCCTTCAGAGATCCCTTCCAGTTGAGAGGTAGCACTTAAAAAGAGGAGTAGATTGCAAAGTCAGGATAGTCTGCATTTTGTTCTCCTTCGAGTACCTTACATTACAATATGAAAAAAATAGCTGTTTCCTATGAACAATTCGCCGTTACTGGAAATCATTTGGTAAAATGACCCAGCAGTAGCCGTTTTTACCAGTGACTGATTTATGCTGTTTAAAAAACACATCTTGTTGCTCAATTAGCAATCAACTATTTGCAGCAGGTATTCTAGGAGCGACAACATGTAAAAAGAGAAGACTGATTTCTTTGTTTTGGGCAATTGTCTTCCTTTATAGAAATTAAGTAAAATCAAGGAAGGAGATTTTCCTCATGTCCACATGACCATGCTTTCTCTTGCTGCAGCTGGTCTGGGCAAGTCTTAATAGAACAACTCAGCCAGATGATCAGACTGAGAGCCAGTTTCTAGCTGGGATTGCTGTTAGGTGACTGCACCAGTTTGAGCTTCAGAATGGTTTTAAGGCTGAAGTTCATTTGTGTGTTTGTGTAAGTGTAAGGGTCTTCACACAAGACCCTTGAGAAAATAGCACTCGTGAATGGAAGGCACTGGTCTGAGATCTGTAGCTTTGGGTGGACTCCCAGTTATGCCCCAGCTGCTCTGTGAGATGCAGATGAATCACAGGTGGAGGTGTTTAGATACCAGCTCCCACAGAAGTGGATATTAACGTAAATGGATGCCTTTGTACAGCAGCAGGTGATGGCATGCTGATGTTCCCTCTGCCGTGTCTGACGGGGCACAAGCAATGCTCCTGGTCCTTTCTGCAGTGAGAGACCTGCCACTAAAACCAGACCCATTTAGTTTCACTGTTGCCCAGTTTAAAGCTCACTGTCATCTACCGTGATGTGCTCAGTGTTGCTTTGTGATGCTGAGTGTTGCTTCCTCGCATCTCAGCTCTGCAAGTTACATCCAGAGTTTTCTCTTACAAGCGCCACATTTTCTCTTGTGTTGCATGTTCTGTGTTACGTGAACAACCTCCTCGCTCTGGTTTAAGTGAAAGTCACAAGTTCAGCTTCCATACAGTATTGCTAAAAGGCAGCTATGCCCGATTTAGGTTATTCTCATCTGGTCTAAGACTGTGGTTCTAAATAAGGACATCCTTATTTTAGGGATTTAATTTGAACTTTTGAAAAATCCACTGCCACGTGACACAAAGGACTTTGTGCTGGGTCAGATGCTGTCATTTTTACTCCAACATTAAGACTAATGGGAGCATTTCTTGCCAAACTGTGCTCAATTCAACTCGCGAATGCATTTCTGAAGATGTGGAGGAGCGGACATCCTGCACCATGAGCCTGTAGTAATGAATGTGGAACCATGGCCTGATGCTTTCAGCATTTAAAAGCGTTCTTCATGGTGCATTGCTAGCAAGGATTTTTACAGAGATAAAATATTCTACCAAAGTACACTGATGCTCTCATCCTTCTTTTACAAGTAGAGAAACAGAGGTACGCTGTGATTTCCCCAGTATCCTATGATAAACCAAGGCCATTGCCTGCTCTGCCAATGAAATAGTTACACTTTCTGCACACTTTTTTCCCCATAATCTATCGTATTGCAGATTTCCAGTCGCAGTATGGAGCACATGAGTGTTGGGTATAAAGCTGCTGCCTGGATGAATGGTGAATCATGGAAAGAAAGGGGAAAATAGCTCTATGTCCCTTACAAAGAGTCACCTAAACCGAGGGAAATGCCATCCTAGGGAGGATGGCAGTGCTGTAACTACCTGTCTTGCTGGGGAGCCTGGTCAAGGCTTAGCGATGCTTGTTGTGAGCTGATTTAGTAGGTTCAAGTAAGACTTTATTATGCTGTCTGTGCCTTTTCCCTTCCCACCGGTAGGAAAACATTCATTGCTTTTGCTGTGAATGTGAGCCCAGTCTGGCGCCGCTGGTCTCACGTTTGTGGCCGTGTGACTTAATATCCACTGCATAACTGAGCTACCAAGTAGGTTGAGATCCTTCTAAGTGAGACTTTGATTATATGCAATGTTGCTCCGCTGTAGAGTGTAATTGGACTTTTTTATTTTATTTTATTGATTGTGTGGTTAACTTTTTTCTTTTCGCGGCAATAAATCTCAGCCAGCGTTCCACTTTATAAAGCGGGGAGGAGAGGAAGGCGTCAGGTGAGGGCTGACCCTCGCTGCATTCCTCCACCCGCTCCATTTTCTTCCTTTTGTTTTTCCCTTTCTCTTCCTGTTTTTCCCAGTTTTATGCTGTCTTTCCTTCCGCCTCCTGCCAGGTGAAGCAGTGGTGGTGGCTCTGGCAGCTGAGCGCGGCAGGGAGCTCTGCAGCGTGCTCCACAATGCGAGCCCCATTCAGAGAGGTTTCAGAATTTGGCTTTCACTGGTGCCAGCAATTATGAAAGAGGCACACTCAGCTTTAAGCACTCGAGTGCTGATGGACAAAGTGCTGGTTTAACAGATCCGCCTAATGGGGAGCAGGTGAATAAATACACGATTAGAGAGTCCTTCACAGTAACAGCCTTATTATCACATATTATGTGCAGTTTGAATTCCTTGAGGGTTTTTTTTTCTCTTTTTTTTTTTTTTTTTTTTTTTCCAACTGATGATCTCAGTTGTATTTAAAAATATGGATATGATTCCCAAGATTTCAACTGATACAAAAATCAGAGTGTCTGAAAATATGCAGGATTGTTTTTGAGCCCTCCCAGGTCATCTGAGGTTACTACCAGGCAGATTTGCTGTCATGCTTAGGGCTTGCCATTTCTCATTGACTTCTGCAAGTAGTACTAAAATTCGGGCTTTCAGCACCCATAGTGAGTTTTGTGTGTGTGATGGAAGAGGGGAAACCTTCTTTGGAAGATGTACAGATAAGTTCTTTCTTTATTTTTCTAATCGAGTACAAGGAAAGCCTGTATGCAGTCAGAGAACAGATTATATTCCCTATACCAGCGATGCCTTGACAAGAGGAAGCTGTGTTTAGCAAAACAAAGGGGTACATAGATCACTCGGAGTAAAAAGGTCAATAGTCTCTATCCCTAATGCTGCATTTGTAACA
>NW_024884900.1:8366052-8391052 GCF_019232065.1 Centrocercus urophasianus
ATGGTTTTTGGGGACAATCCTTGAGCAGATCCAAGAGCGTGTGGCCAGCATGCAGAGCTGTTTTTCAACAGCACTGCGCATACTGGCAGAGAGGAAAACTCACTTGGAGCCTACAGGGCACATTGGCAAGGGCTCTAGAGCTCATCTCATTGTGTACCTTGCTGTCCAACATACCAGCCAGGAGACGGAGGTTGGCTCACAGTTGTGAGGTGGCTAGAGGGAAGGACAGGAGGATGTGCCAGCAGGGCCCTGCTGGCAGAACATTAGTGGTCCACTTGGCTAACAAGGTGCTGCAGGGTGAGCCTCAGCAAGCTGGGTCATTGCCTATGAGTTTCAGGTGAAATTCCAGACAAAGCACAGCCACAAGAGAGGGCACAGCTCTTTCTACCCTCTCGAAGCAAGCAGTGCACCAGCACCATGGTGTACAACAGGATGGGAAGTGCCCACAGCCTTCCAGCTGTTCTTTGCATGGCCCTGCAGTGCTAACCTCCAAGCTGTGCTGGCCGTCTTCTTGCCCAGCTCTGTCCCTCCCAGTGACCAGGCAAAACGTAGGAGTGGCTGGGTCAGCCCTGCGTTGCTCTGAGGTTTCCTTAGGCTAAAATCGCTTTGTTTAGGGCTAGCATAGTTGTAAATTGAGTGCTGTAAGTGCACAGCTTGTCATACGGTGGGCCCAAGCCTAGGAAAGCCCACGCTGCCTTCACGTGGCTGTCCGCAGAAGCTGTGAGACTTGGGTTTGGGTAAAACCTGAACAGAGTTTCAGGAAAGGAGCCCCCAGACTTGCCTTCCCCTGGAGCAGATCCTCCCACAAATACCACTTTTGCCTCCTCCTTTATCGTTTATGTCATTCTGGTCTGCCTGGCAGTGATATTTTACGTCTGGCATTACTTTAATAATAAAAATAAAAAAAGGGGGAAAGATTTCTCGATAGCTGTGTATATATTTGATACGATCTCCTTTTACTGAGAGCAAGGCCATTGGAGGGATGGGTTATCTCAGGGCTGCAAGCAGCCATTCTATTAGTCTGTTTGAAATTATCTCCAAAGTCTGTTTGAAATATAACCTCCTTCTTCCCCTCCCTCTCCACCCCGCTTCCCCTTAAATATATGTTCAGGCCGAGATCAAAACAAAGCTGCACTGAAATAGAAAAACATTGTTTGAAGGGTCTTTACTTGGAGGTTTTATTTTTAGCCTGTTTTGGTAAACCGAGCCGGTCCTGCTTGATTGTAACCTTTATGCAAATTTAACTGTAATTCAGCACAATATTTATAAGATTCAGAGTTAATTAAATCCCGGTGGAGATCAGACCCTTTATGACCTCATTACAGCTATACACAACCACCTAATTTCCCAGAACAGCCACCGAGTGTTGGGTGCGCTAATTTAGGGAGCGTATGGACATGTGTACTGTCTAGATGTCTGTCTGTGATGGCTGGAACAGCAAGATTGCAGCCCTTCACTTTAACAAACTCTTATTGAAAACCACATTCGCTTTTATTAATAGTCTTTTTTTTTGTTGTTGTTCCACTGGATCTTTAATCGATAGGAATAAAATCAAAGAGACATTAATTACCAAGCTTTGAGTTTCCGAGCTGGAAGGGCTTTTAGAAATGCAAAGTATCATGATGGCCATTAGTTTTATTAGGTGGGCCTCATTTTTCCCCCTACACCATGAAGAATTTAGGTGGATTTCACCTGTGTGCAAAGGGCCCAGCTGGAGGCCCCTCGCATCACTTAGGTCTTATTTGGGAGGCTTCAGAGGAGAGCTTAAATGATTCATGGGAGCAAGGATGGGAAGTTGCCATCTGTGAGCAACTGCAAATTAAATCATTCTTTGTGTCCTTCAGTACAAATGGTTTGGTACGTGCAAAGACATGTGTACCTGCAAATGTGCTCTATTTATTTTTTCTTTGCTTTCCATCTGAATGCCTTTCTTGATCTTCGATCTGTAGCCTTCCACTTTTTTGCCCGTTATTCCCACGTATGCATGAAGGGTGGGAGCAGGTATTTCTCACGAGAACATTAACAGAAAAATTCCATTCAAGGGAATGGGAAAGAAAAATTGTGTTTAAATGTATTGCATGGTTTGTTTGGTTGTAAATACATCTCACTGTATTTGGATTAATTTCATTGCATCCTGAACTTCACTTTTTTTTTTTTCCTCCTGTGTAAGTGAATTACTTATGTAGTAATATGTAGTAATAATTATGTAGCAAATATGTAATGACAGTGTTTGGAATTTGGACATGCACATGCGAATAGAATTGGTTATGGCTTTTTTGCTAGGGTTTTGTTGTTGATGATGATGATGATGATGATTGGGGGTTTTTTGGGCCAAAAGAGTGTGCAGGAGCGAGCAGTCTTGTCTTTTTCTGTTTGAAACTTATTCTGAACAAAACTTTTTCAATCTGGAAATATTATTTACATGACATTCAGAACCAGATCTTTTGTTTTGATACCAAAAAACCTTTCTCCACCTTTCTTTGTTCGTAACCTGAGTTTTTGTTCTCTTCCCATGTCTTTTACTTGGTGACGAGATGAGAAGTAGGAACATGACTTCATGCTGCATCGATGCAGGCCTGCACTTCCAGCACGTGTTCTCACCAGTCTCATTACAACACAAGCTGCCCCCAAGCAGTCCCACCCACCATGGGAAGCCAGCAGCCCAGGGTGCTGGAATCTCCTCTGCTCAGCACCGATCCATGACGCACATTGATCAATAGGTGCAAGGCCCCGTGTGCAAAGTTCCTGCGGAGTTTGCGAGGCAAAGCATGCACCTGAGCTGGGAAAACAATAACATCACTCGTGTGTGCACTCAGAAATGCAAGTTGCCTCAATCTCCCTTTGCATTATGCAGCGTCCATAAGCATTTCTTTGTCAGTACGAGATACGAGTCGGCTCGAGTCAGATAAAGGCGACGTGCGATGAACGTGCTTTTGATGATCAGGAATGACACAGGCAAGGATACAGCAAATAGAGTGACAGAGATTTTATGGAGAAGTGAATGACGAGACCTCTGATCTCCGCGCCCACAACTTTGTGTGATAGGAAAGGCAGCTGCAATCTGTTCCATTTAATGTTAGCTAAGCACAGCCCTCAGGCTATTTGTAAGCTGCCAGGGAGCTTTGTATTGCACAAAGTTTGGGCACCTCGCTGAATTTTGTGGCTGTAGCTGTGCTGCAAGATCTGACAGCTTCAAGGATAGAAAAGGCTGGGAAGTTTTTAAATAGCCTTCTGCCAGATTTAAACTAGCATCCAGACATGGGTCAGTGAATGGGGTTTTCAAGCTGTGGTATCTTTGTTCCCTTCTTGCAGGAGCAAATGAAAAGCATTTCTGTGCCAGGGGTGCAGAATGCCAGGAAAAGACCAGTAGATGAGGAGTATCATCTGTGCTCGTAGGCACACACAAATGAAAAACCAGCAGGCCAGAGAGGACAAAGTATCCTCAGCATAGAAGCACCCTCTCAGCTTTCTGGGGGCCTATGGGGATTCTGTGGGGGTTTTTTTGGTTGCTTTACAGTGCCTTCAGAGTTGCTCTAGTTCATTAATTTTTAACAGTTTATCAGTATGGGAAGATAAATCCCCTGCAGTCCCTTTTAATATATTTTCTTCTTTTCAAGTAAATGATTGATGAGTATCAATAGGATTGTTCAATACAGAGTGGTTGCTAATGTAGGGACCCTGTAGCCTGAGGGTTCCTACCATAGTTTATAACCCTGCACAGATTGTCTGGATAAGAACTTAAGTAGCCAAAGCTGTAAAAGTTTATGTATGTGTGTGGGTGGGGGAATAGAGAGGAGCTCACGAGTAAGCAAGGCATGTTTCCATTAATCATGTTGCTTTCCTTCTGACTGCTGCATTGGGCAGTATGCTCTTAACTCTGCCAGCTGAGTGGGGAAGAGTTTTTCTATATTAATATTCACCTCTGGAAGGCAGAGCCCAAGGCTTCAGTGTTGTGTGAAAGGAGTCTCATCAAGGCGAGCATGTGGCCTGGTGGTTTGGGCACAGAGCAGGGAGTTGGTGGGGCTGGGTCATGTCTTTGTCCCTTCTATGGATTGGCTTAAGTTGTATCACAGCATGCAGCCTGGTTCCTAGCATGTCATTGAATTCCAGCATGCCAAGGTGGGCTGCTTCTGCCTTCCCTCAGCTGGGTGCTGCTGCTCAGGGGAGGGGCTCAGGCACCGAGGCAGCGCTCCTCACACCTCCTCTCACTGCAGTGCCGACATCATTACTGAGTCAGCTTCATTCCTTAGGGCTCCAGGGAGGGCCGAGAGCCCCTTTCGGTAGGTGCTGTAGTCAGCAAACAAATAGAGTCCCTGCCGTGGTGTCACAATCTCACAGGATAGGAAACAGATGGATGCACAGACACAGGAGCACACAGGGAAGCAACAGAGACGGCGCTGGGCAGCACACTGGTGGGTGTTCTCCACACCCCGACCTGCAGACTGCTGCCAAGCAGCATTTAGTGCATTTAGTGCCTTGGGGACTTAAAGGATGAGTTGTAGTGCTGCATGGGAGTCAGAAAGGTGCTGGCATCATTGCAGTGTTCGGTGTGCAGAGCTGTGAGAGGAGGTGCAGCCTATGTGATGTTAAAGCACGTCATCTGATGTGCTCTCCAGCCTTTGGGAGCAGAGTTCAGGCAGAAAGGGCTTTGGATGTCTTCTTAGATGGGCAGTGCTATGGAGATGGTTTTCTTTCAGTGCAGATCTGCAACATCTGAGGCAAACAGGAGGTAAAAAGTGTTGTGTGGTGTTTCTTTACATTTGGAAATTTCCGGTCCTTATGTCTTTAGATTGCTTTTAAAAACAGGTCTGTGATGGGTTATGGACCAAATAGCAAAATAGAAGTGAGTCCTGCATTTCAAAATCTGCATCAAATTCTTACAGCAACCTATACTTTTAGTGAGTGGGGAAAGTTTCTGTGCTGGTAATACAACTCCTACAACATCTGTGTATTTTGTTGAGGAAGAACTGGAGATTTGTTTTCCCCACTAATATAATAACTGCATTGATCCATACCTGTTATACTGTTTATACTGGCACTTCTGAGTTACAGAATTTTAGATGTTCAGAGCCATACATTGATTATTCCACGTTTCATTCCTCTCTTAGTTTTCCAGTATTTCTGTTCACCTTCTCAGACTTCCATTTTCATTTGCTTCGGGTCACTGTGTGAAGCCACAACTCCCTGGTTTCTCTGATCTGTACTTAGACCTCTCCACCAGGCTACCTCATGCTGCACAGAGGTGGGAAGTGATCTCATGTGGGGAAGGGACAGAAGCAGAAACAGCTTTATAGGTGGCAAAGGGAACATAACAAAGATCCATTTTGTGGGTACATATTCTCTCCAAACAGATGAGGCAATTAAAGGAGGAAAAACGACAACAAAGGAGAAGCAGAGTCTACTAACATTTGCTCAGTGTGAATCTCAGATTGCTCTGTGGGAGTTATTTAAATTTACACCGGTGAAACAGGCAGCAAAAGTGGCTTTCCACAGCCCAGTGCCCCCCATCTCCTCCTGCCATAAATTAACCTGCTTTCCCAATGACTTCACTGTATTGGCTCCTGGGAGCAATTGCCAAGATGACAGCACTGAGCACCGCCGTCTGCTCCTGGCTCCCCAGAGCTGGCTCTGGGCAGAGTTTGGGGGCTCAGCCATTCCTCAGTCTGCACATGGAGCTCTGGGTGGACAGAGCCATTTGCTCCCGTGAGATGGACTGCAGAATCAGGAGGCGGCGGTTTGCTGGGAAGGGAAGGGCAAGGCTGCTTTGTTGTTTGGGGATTCTTCTTTGAGAGGGATAAATTACAAAACAGTTCATTTTGTTTAAAGAAAGATTACAATCTCTGGAAGAAAGATAGCATTGGAAGCAGCAATGCACACAGCACTCAACATATTGGACCTAACTGAAAAGATAAAAGAAGAAAAACCCTCCCAAACAACGCACCAGCCATTAAATAAAAGTATTTTCTTAGCCTGGAGCAACAGAATTCCTTGGAAAAAAGGAAATCTTGAAAAAAAAACCCCAACAATTGTCTCAGTTCAACCATACTAAGCCTTGTTGCATGGCTGCTGCTGACCTCCTGGTTGTGCCACCTGCATGGGGCCCGGGGGGGATCCAGTCCTCCAGCTGCCCAGGAGGCCCCAGTGCTGCATGCAGCCCCCGTCCACCCACCGCCGAGCCGTGCCGCAGAGCCCGGCGCGTGTCGGTGCAGAGAGATGGTAGGGGTTTATGGGGAGAGTGATTAAAAATGTATCAAAGAGGCTTGTAAAGCTTATGGTTCAAGTTAACTGTATGAAGTAAACAGCCTTTAAGTGTCTCTTGGGACTGTGACAGATAGTCTGTGGGTGTTACTGCAACATGGTGCTAGTGATTGTTCTGGCCATCCCAAACTAATCACCATCTGTGTGTATGAGCCTCTTGGGAGCTCCTGGTTGTTGGACAATCATGGTTGTTAGCATTTTTAATCAGTTTCTGCGCGGCACAGATAGAAACCGTATGCTCCAGCCCTTTATTTTCCCTACTCGTGGAGAATTCCTTATTGCAGCACTACAACGCGGACGTGGGAGATCCTGCTCGCTGCGTTCACCTCGCACACAGCACGGTGACATTCCCCTCAGTTCTACTGCTCAGAGCGCTGCGTTGGGGGTTAGGCTCTGCTGGTGCTGCTGTCAGGGGTGGGCAGAACACAATTCCTGCACCTGCACAACCTGGTGGCTGTGCTTTTTGCCCTGCTCAGCAGCACTGACACAGGCGCGTGACATTGCGGGTCGCGGCTCGGAGGTGGAGGTGGGGGTTTATTGTTCTTCCTGCTGGTGAGGAATAGCTGCTGAAGCGGGGAGAACCAGAGCAGATCATTGCCTGGAGCAGGAGGCTCGGTGCAGTTGAAGCGATGGGCCCTGGGAGAGCTC
Organism: Centrocercus urophasianus; assembly: GCF_019232065.1. Classification (NCBI taxonomy): domain Eukaryota; kingdom Metazoa; phylum Chordata; class Aves; order Galliformes; family Phasianidae; genus Centrocercus; species Centrocercus urophasianus. The sequence continues at coordinate 8,372,959 of NW_024884900.1, forward strand.
CCAGCTGTACTTGCCTGGCTGCCATTGCGAGCGGCGCTGCGGGCGAAGATGGCTCTGAGAAGTGGAGGGCAAAGCAGGGAAAAGGATGGCTCAGATCCAGGCTCTGAGGAGCGGCGTCGGCGCTAAAAAGAAAAACCTCTTGCCTCGTTCTGTGCTGAAGTGTGGCTCATCTCGACAATTAATCCACTGAGAATCAAAACGCAGGGCCCTGGATTTGTGCTGTGCAGCCGCTTGGCATCTGCAGGAGAACCACTGCCCTCCTGCCGGGTTGGTTTCATGCAGGGTTTCATGCAGGCCCAGTGCTTCTGCAGGAGCTGGGCTGGGAACTGCTGAGCTGTGGAGGCCTGCAGGCCCCATCCCCATCTCCCATAGCTGCAAAGGAACAAACAAAGGCTGCAGGTGTGTGGAGGAGAAGGCAGCTCTTGTGTGGCTGGAGGGAAATGAGAAGAGAGGAGCAGAAAGCAAGCTGCGTTCCTTCCCATTGCAGGCAGGCTGGAGGTCTTGCCTTAAATGAATGTCTGTTTTTTTCGTTATCAAAGTTGCCTTGAGTTTGATGTTGCTCTCCCCAGCCTTGCAGCCTGGGGTGGTCGGATCTGTGGGATATTCTAAGAGCGTTTTTAGGTTCTGTGAATGGCTGACCATCAGGCAGTGCTATGGCAGTACGACGGAAATGGTGCTGCTGTTGCATTTACACCAATGTGAGAAGTGCCTGCTCTGCAGCAGGCAGGATATTGAGCATTCTGTGGTTCAGCCCAAGTAGCCCAAATATGCTGTGAGATCCATCATCACCAACACTGTGCTTCAGAAACATGTGCTCCTTTATTCATCAGCCCTGAAGGTCGTTGTGGGCCCGTGCGAAATTAACAGAACCCTTTAATTGCTTGATTGCTTCGTGTTAGCTAACGTATCACAGCACCCACAACGTTACCAGTGTGTGCACTTGAGAATGTTCTGTGCATTGTAGCAAAATATGCTCCAGGATCCAAATGTCTTTCCAGATGCCTCGTGCTCAGATGTCGTGATGGGTGGGAGCTGAACTTACAGCACACTTCTGGAACCCATCAGGGCCCAAGCTTAGTAGGTCTGAATGCAACCAACCATATACGAGTTGTCTACAGCCACATGCAGCCCTGTGCAAGACTTTATTTTTAGGTCTGGGAATGCGACCTATATCACTGCAAAAAGGAATTTATTCTGCCCTATGCTTCTGCCAATTAAGCAGAGGTGGTTGCTGCTGCTGCGACATGTGCTGATAAACGGATGTGGCAGGATCGAGTGTGAATGTTTTGGCAGCAGCTCTCCTTCAGGTAGCTATTAACTTTATTTTTTAATATGAAATTCAGGCACAAAATCCAGGGGAAAAAAAAAAGCATACATAATGTAGGTTAATTAAAATGCCTGTAAATGAACAGGTGACAGGTGTCGAGCCCCATGACAACCACAACTGGAGAAATGAAAGCGCAACAGACTATTAGGATTCCTGTGTTAATCAGGTAATAGTAACTTGGGTAATTACAAAATCATATGAAATCTTTTTTAAATCCCAAACCTCATTTATAGCCTTTTGGAGATAAAATATAAAATGTAGAGTTTTAATCCAAAAGGACTTTCTCTTCTCTGGAGCCCTCAATCTCAGATTTTTTCCAGGCTGACACAATTAAGGGCTGTTTTTCTTTCTTTTTTTTTTTCTCTCCCCTCTCTTCAATTTTATTTTAATTAAGAAATATTAAGTTAAAAGCCACCGAAGAATTTTAGTGTCTGTCTCTTTGACAGGTATTGGATAGTCACTTATGTGTCCCGAGGCCTTTCTCCGTGTAGCAGGTAGATTCCTGCTGTGTGCATCTGTTGGGTCTAAGAGGTGGAATTCATTTTCGTGCTGAGAAGCAGCACAGGGCATGTGAGAGATGAACCTGGAGTGGACTGGAGGCCACTCTGTCTTCCCAGGAGCAAATTATGTCACAGCTGAATAATGGGACTTATGAGTAAAATCTTTTTCCCTGTGAATATGAGGAGAGGTGGCAATACTGTTTCATGTCTGATACGCAAACTGTGGCTTGTTATACTCCTAAGACAATATGTGTTCCTGTGGCTTTTTCCATACTGATAAGACCATCCAGTCGTTTCTTTTTCCCCAAGAAAATAGGTTGAACCCTCCTGAGGAGACATCTGCAGAGATCCCCAGTATGACTCTGAGTTTTCCCTTATTAGCAGGGCCGTGATCCCGAGTAGAAATTTTGTCAGAGGTGTTAAATGACTTGCCCAGGGTCATGGATACAAATCTGTAAGAAAATGAAACCTTCCAGAACCTTCTACTTACCGAAGGCACCTGCCTTTTTCTGGGTCTGTCCAAAAAAATAACAACCAAAACCACCCAAAAAGTCACTGTAATTAGGGCTAAGAGCTGAGATCCCACACTAAAACTCTATGAAGGGCCCTCGGAGGCTGATTCAGCAGCTAGCATGTAAGGATTATTCTTGTGTTCCTTTTTCTTTTCTTTTCTTTTTTTTTTTTTTGTAAAATCCAGATATCAAAAATGAAACACAATATTTTTCATCCTTGTCCCTGCAATAGAATTTATTGCCCCTGGGCGACAGACAACCAGACAAATAGAAACAGATTTCTTTCTTTCTTTCTTTCTTTGACTTGGAAGATGAGAACATGTTTTGTACATTCCTAAGCTGCAGCCAACATAAAGGTCTTTATCTTCAAGGAAGTCAGTGGTTTGATTCTTGGTAATACCCCACTAACCCAGACAGTGACAGACCTGCCAGCTTTCCCCTCCATACCAGGAGGATGATTGCATTCACCTCCTAACAAGAGAAACAAGGGGAGCTGCTCTCCCTTTCCCTTTTCTGACCAACAGTGTTTACAAATTAAACAAAGGATGGAGCTTTATTATAGGAAGCATTCGGACCACAAAGTACGCTCTGGAAGAAAGGTCAGGATGGGAAAACTGCCAAGATTTCCCCTAATTATCACTGCTCCACTTGAAAAAAAGAAAAAAGAGAGAAGAAAACTGAGCTGGGGGGGAAGGGGGGAATTAACCCAATAATCAGAATATCTGGGAGAAAACGGAAATCAGACTTCATCTAGTGCTTGAAGTAAACCCCACATAGGCTCTGTTGAATTCTGCCCACCTCTGTGCCAGCTTCCCTTAGGCATGGTGGACAGTAGTCATTTTGTTTGGGTTTTTTTTTTTCCCTTCACTCCCTCCATCTGCCTCTTTTGGTGTTTTTATTCTGTCCCAGCAGGCACCAAAGTGAGCTCCCACAAGCATTGGCACACTTAAAAAACAAAACAAAAACAAAAAGAAAAAAAAAAATTGCTGCCACTCTCCCAGAGACATCCATTATGTCTGCGGAGCCCTACGTTTTGCAGCATAAAAGCATAATCAAAAGAAATCACGCTTCGACTCAGTCAGGGACAGGGCAGAATAGTCCATTTAGCTTTATGCTAAAAAAGAAAATAATTGGACCCAAAATCACTTGAAATAGGAGTAGGAAACAGTTTGTTTGCAATCTATTTCCTCTGGAAAACAGCAAACCTTATTAAACCCTCTTTGGGAGCTATTTATTTTGGAAACAAGTTTAGCATTCTGCAGGCAGCACACGCATGCAGAAAAAGTTGTACTGGAGTGTAATCTTTGGAGGAAATGTCCTTGTTTATCTACATTGTACTTCTATCCAGCTCCCAGAAAAATAAGGTTCCCACATCTTCAGTGATAGGCTTGGCTCCTTTTAGCGCTGCATCCCCTCCAGAGAACCCGCGTGATGAACCCATCATCTTGAGTTACAGATGGGCCATAGGAAAACCTGCAAAGCCACGGCATTTTTCCTTGGCCTCGCCCCAGCTCTTATTCCAGGTAACCTCCTCTTGTTAGCTCTCTCACTGTTCTTCTCTTAGCCACCTTCCAGAACCAAAACGACGACAAGGCACTCCTTACTATTGAAGGTTTTGCTCCCATGTGAGCTCTCCACAGCATGGAGATGGCACGTAGCAAACGGGCACCGTAGAGCCCAGCCTTCTGTCACTGCCTTGCATCTAAACCAAAATCCCTTGGTGTTTGTCACGTCTTTCTGAACATTCCTATGCGGTGGGGACCACTCAGTGTAGCTTTCACCTCTCCCTTCAACGGTCACAGCACAGTGGGATCCTCTAGTGAATAGTTATGATGAATCATTTTTAGCTTGCATGTTGTTTTAGCAGTTTGGCAGTATTTGGATGCAGCAGTTTCAGCTTCGCTGCTGGGCTTCAGTGGGACAGAACCACAAGGTGTGACCCTGCTGCTCTCTGCTCACAGCTGCTTTGCATGAGGGGCAGAGGGATTCCTCACTGCCTTTGGTTCTTCTGTGTCAGGAGGGTTTCATCAGCCTTCCTCACCGCTGGCCTCAAATCCTTCCTCCACCGATGATCATAATCTTTTTCACATCTCTGTTTGGCTCAGGGAGGTGATTGTCCCTTTGTCCCTCTCTCCTCTGTCCTTGTGAGGCCCCATGTGCAGGTCTGGGGCCCCAGTACAAGAAGGACAGGGAGCTGTTGGAGAGGGTCCAGAGGAAGACCGCAAAGATGATCGGGGAGCTGAAGCACCTTCCCTATGAAGACAGGCTGAGGGAGCTGGGCTTGTTCAGCCTGGAGAAGAGAAGGCTGCAGGGTGACCTCATTGCAGCCTGCAGTACCTAAAGGGAGCCTGCAAACAGGAGGGGAATCAACTGCTTACTAGGGCAGATAACAGCAGGACAAGGGGAAATGGTTTTAAGTTGAAGGAGGAAGATTCACGTTGGATATCAGGGGGAAGTTCTTTACTATGAGAGCAGTGAGGTGCTGGAACAGCCGCCCAGAGAGGCTGTGGATGCCCCGTCCATCCCTGGGGGTGTTCAAGGTCAGATTGGATGGAGCTCTGGACAACATGGTCTAATACCAGATTTGGAGGATGGTGGCCCTGCCGGCTGCAGGGGGTTGGAGCTTGATGATCCCTGAGATCCCTTCCAACCCAAGCCATTCTATGATTCCCAGTGTCTGTCTTGTGCTGGTTAGGGGCGTTTTGGTCCCTGCAGAGGGTGGTCGCTGAGGCTTTGGCACACGCTGAGCACCCAGCACAGCTTTGTGCTCCCTGCACATCTTTGAATCTGCACGATGCGGCAGTTCTTGTTCCTGCATCTGTTCAGGCCTTGGATGATGGAGGTATGCCTGCCCTTTATGTGAGGCTGCTTGCAGGCAGCCAGCAGGCCCTGTCATTTCCTGAGAGCTCTCCTTTTCTTCCGAGCCACATCTGCTTCCTCCTCAGTTTGTCTTATCTGTTGGGAGAAGGTTAGCCCACCTATTCAGATATTTGCATTCCTCTTTGCCGCCTACTCCTGTCCCACTTCCCCTGATCTTCCTCCTCTACATTAATTTCTTTTTATATTTAACCTTTAGATTTTGGAGAAAGGAGTGTAATGTGTCTCAGCTGGATATCATTTGATTTCTGCTCACAAGAGAGAGTCTTATTATACTTCCCTTACAAATGCTTGTGATTTATGAGCTATTTCTCACTTAAGGGTTAAGTATGTTATCTCCTAGCCCAAATATCCTATATTAGCAATAGAGCTGATTACCACTGTTTGTATCAGTCATTGGGATCCTTAAATAAAATGGAGAGCAGCTTGCTGGAAATCCTCATTTCATTGAAAAGCATGGTTTAACTTTAATAGGGTTTGCATATATATCGTAAATCAGCTCTGAAAAAGGAGGGCATTTTTTTCTCCATCCGATTGTTTTACGCATTTCAACAATGTGTAAAAACACAGCCTGTCATGGTTAATTTTAACCGAAGGGAATTACTTCTTGAAAGGCTGCAGTCATGATTAAATGGAAAAGGTGATCAGTAGTGTAAATTTGGAGCTGATTAAATGCTGTCAGCTCAGTTTCCTTATGCAAAAGAGATACAGGGATTAGAGTGGCTGCTTTTGCCATGTAGACAGTGTGAGCTCTTAAGCACACCTAATGCAGAAAATTTCTGGAGCATTTGTTCTCTATTTTAGCACACGGAGAAGCTCGAAATACGCAGTTCATGCATAGAACTGAGAAAGATTTTGGGTACTGCTCTAGGCTGTAATAAAATAGGTTTGTTGTCAACCTCAATTCTAAGAGTCTGTGCTTGGTCCAGCCGTGGGAACTCTTAGATTTGGGATAGGAAAGGGAAAGAAGTGGCCTTGGGATCAAGCAACACTGGATATTCTGGACAGTGCTGAAAAATATACTGCAAATATGATCTCACAAGGAGCACCATCAAATTCAGACTAAGGTCTGCTGTGTTTCCAAGAGGCAATGGTGAAAGATGACAAAGAAGGAGTGGAACAAGACCAAGTGAGAATGAATGGGCAAGAAAGATGTTCTGCGTTTTCTCTATGCTTTTTAAAGCATATAATTGTTATAATTTTTATATAAAGCATATAAATGTTATAATTTTTATATAAAGTATTTCTCAGACTTTCTGCAACTTATCCACGATTCAGATTGTAAACAGCCTGCTATTATGATTCCAAGTGCACTACCATAGGCTTCACATTATCACATGCCCAAACCAACAGAGTAATGAGGGAATATGGGCAGAGCTCTCCTTACAGAGATCCAAATCTCTCCTGATGAGCTCTGATCTCTTTGGAGGTTTTCCCTTGATGCTGAGCAGTTGGACAAAGCTTCTACCCAGAAGGGAAGACTTGGGTGCACTTCATCAGAGGAACAAGTCAGTCTTGTAGGGTCTTACTGTCCTGTTGGAAAGGTTGAGTTACTGAACTGGACTCGCTCAGATATCAAGGTTGAAATCTTAGCCTTCTACAGAAGGAGAAATCTGCGAGGGGACGGAGGGAGTCAAGTATTCAGCCAAGAATTTCACTTTATTTTTTGTTTTGTTTGCTTTACTCTCTAGGTGCACATTGCCAGATACCTGCAAGTTGTTAGGCTTTTATTTCATGCATAACTAAAGATGTAGCAATAGCATGAAGGAAGTTGGAGTATAGCTGAGACGTATAGTAGAACTTCCTTTAATTGAAAAGCAGTTCCAGTCAATTTTTTTCCCCCTTCTCTTCTTTTAAGGAAGGGGGGAGAATTGTTTTCAAGCATTATTAAGGTTTTTTTGTTTTTTTTTTTCCCTTCTAGAAGCTAAGAAAGCCATCTGTGAAAACCTGTTTGCATGTTTGTTTTCTACAATAAAATGCAAAATACTCCTTCCTGTTAGCGGATTATGCCATATGTCACTCCCTGTAACAAAACCAGCATGTTTATTAATGAACCCAATCAGAGGCAGGGATTTAGAATGATTTAAAGGAACTGAATTTTCGGTTCAATATTTTAGTGCGGAAAAACTTCTGGTCTGTTGTTAATGTTGTACTTGGAAAACTCAAGCTTTGTTTTTTATATGAATTTGCTAAATTGGCAAAGGAAGGAGAGCAGGAGGAAACTGTGGGAAAAGAAATCACACTGCGATCCCTGCGTTCTGCATGCGTGAACCCCCAGCTGATTGTGATCAGCAGTTTATATGTGATTAATATTTAATTTGATTGGTATAGTTTTTTTTCCAGATAAGCTAATTAAGGAACTTGATGGAAAGGACACCCTTGTGCATTAATGTAGCAGCTTTTCGTTTTCTGTAGGGCAGACAAAACCTTCCTGAGTTACAACTGAGATGCGTGCATCTTTCTCGACTGCATGGAGAAGAGACTTGAATTCCAGGGCTTCATTTTTTGTCTCCAGACTGTCTGAATTTCAGATGACTGCTGCTATGCTAAGAAATATTTCCTGCATGACACAGGTGATTATGATAGATGCAAAGATAAGCAGAGAGCTTATGCTTGCCCCTCCAGGTGTCACCGCATGAGAATCCAGTAACATTCCTGGGAGTTTCTGGCTTCTCAGATTGACAAGGTTTCTTATCAAAAGGGTTCAAAGCTTGCTTTTGCACGTGGACTTCAGCACACCAATCAATACTCATTTTATCTTTAAACTCGAATGCAGCCCTCACTGATTTAGATCTTGTTATTGTAGAGATCAGCTCAGGCACTTGGTCTGATGCTGCTGATGGAGGGGAGGTGGAGCGTTTAACCTCAGGATGGGATTTCTCAACTGTTTCTCATGTCGCTGTGCCCAGCACCGAGCAGCCTTTCTCAAATGGGGTTTTAGGTTTCTAAAACATGTGAGGATGTTTTGCCCTTCGTTTAAGTTCGCAGTGAATTTATGATGGTTTTGTGTGTGTTTTTTGGAATATTCCAACAGCTTGCAAAAACACCAGCGAGGCAATAACAGTCTGATTTTTCTCATGTGCTTCCAGGGTAATCAGTAGTAAAGCATGAATGCCAGGTCTGTTCTCAGGCAGTGGACCTCTGCTGGAAATGTATCCGTTGCGTCAAAAGGTAGAAACACATTTCCCAGTGCTGAAGTTCTTTCACTGAGTCCTAGTTGGCCTCTTAGAGGTGGGGGATAATTACGTTAGCATCTCCAAAATGCATGTCTTAAGGCAGAAAAAGATGTTCGTTAGCTCATTAGATCTACTGACCAGTCCAAACTATGAAAGAGCTTCCTGTGTGTTTTTTGTGAAGACCACAGGAATGAAATTCCTCTCACTTTCTTGAATCTGTTGAGAAGCTTAGTGATTTAGTACCTTTCTCAAAGGCATAATTCATCATGGAAGAAAACAGAAAAATAAAAGTGACCTTTTTGAAAGGTCAGCTCATGTTTGTGGCTCAGAAATGGTCCAGAGTACAGGTTTGGAACAAGATGAGGCTGTCTTGAAATAGCATTCCATTAATTGTTTAATCAGCCCATGCTTGTTAAAGGTTTGGCATATTCTGTAGACAGATCAGGTCAGAGGTAGCAAGCGATTCAAGGAAACAGAAAGAAAACCTACTGAGCTTTGGTAAACATGCTTCTCAGAGAGGAAGAGAGGAACAGAAGCAGACTCCTTGAGTCTGGAAAATGAAAAACCTGACAAGGCTTCACAGGCAGGAGCCTGGAATTCCTGCATTCCAACCCATCTGCTTTTGGATACACCAACAAATGCTCCTGCCCAGTGGCTGCCCCTTTTCTGCTGTTGTTTTCTCCTGTTTTGTTTGTATGTGTCTGTTGTTCTCAGCAATCTTTGGTATCTCTTTGACTGTGGGACATACAGTCTGGATACCCCCCCTAAAATACTGCCTCGAGGGAAGCACGTGGGGCAAGGCACGAACTTCCCCTCCAAAATAAATACGTTGAAACATTGCATTGCAGTCTAGAGAACCCTTGTTCTCTTTGAGAATGTAGATAAAATGCATCTGAGTTTGTGTTGGCAAAACCAAATGGTATCACAGAGGCAGGCTGCACCTCTGCCTTACTCTTTTAACATGTATGCAGTTTATGCTTTTTAACACAGGCTGTTGACACCGTAATCTTAGTAGACATGCCCTGAAGGAAAGTGTCTGTGGGTTACGTGAGATCTGAGAGAAGGGATGGACGTGCAGAATGTTATTTATGTATTGTTTCCAGCAGCAGGGAAGTGTTCGCTTCTCTGCTGTCTGCTTAAATGCCCACCAGCTTATTTTTCTTCCAAACGTGCCAGCCCCAGCCGTGCTCTCCCCTCCCAGCCTACACTGTACTTTTGCCTCTGAGTGCTTCTGCTGCACCACTGCGGTTTCTGTTCCAGGCACCTGAACTTTGTCGGCTCTCTGCTTCGGTTTCCCAGGTGGGAAATGAGCCAGCAGCCTGAGGTGCATGGAAGGTGGGAGCTAATTCCTAAGGGCTGCTGCTGAAAATGGGGAACGTGAGCAGTCATTCCTCCTGACCATCAGCACTGAGCGGCGATGGCATGAAGCAGGGAGCCTTTTGCATCTTGTGCGTGGCAAAGCAGTGTTGTTATTCTGGCTGCATAGCTTGGCTTGTTATTGAGCACATGCTTTGCAGATTAGCCTGTTTGTATAGCCAATCGAACATGTGCTCCATTAAAAATTAAAACATCCTGTTTTAAGGATGGAGCAGGAGACATCAGCTGCCACTGTGTAGCAGACATGGGAAGCCCCCAGAGCCCATTACCATAGGTTACAGCAAATGTTAATCAGTGCCAATGCAGTTAAATAATGCAGTTCGTGCAGATGGCAACTACTACATCTACTCACAGATGTGTCCTCAAGTCCCTGAGGTTGCGGTATCACAGGAGTTGTCGGGAACAGTCAGATCTGATGCTGACTGTGAGTACACACCTTTGTGTTTGTGCCACATGCACCAGCCAGAGGAAAGACAGCAATCGATCTGGCTGAGGAAACGGTCCAGGAACGCACCAGAGGGTAGCATGGGGCAATGCCCCAACTGAAATAAAACAACAGGGAACTCTGGGTCCTTCACAGTTTTTTTTTTTCCTTCTCATGGTTATTTTTTTTTTTTGGTTGGTTGATTGGTTGGTTTTGTGTTTTACCAGACATACCTTCTGCACAAACCAGCATCTTAACGGTATAGACCCAAATCCACAGCTCAGCTCTTTGAACCCGTGGGATCGTGGTGCATCACTGTAGTCACACGGGGCTACAGGAGGGCAGAGAACAGGGCTGTCACCTCTGGGCGCCCGTCAGACATCATTTGATGCTTTTGTATTCATCCTCATCTCCGCCAAACAGACTCTGCAGCTGCAATTACAACACTGTTCCCATCAATCAAGCCATGATATAGTGCATGTGTTCTTTGCCAACTGGCCGTATTGTCCTACCTCAGATGAAGTAGTTTATGTACCTTTTTGGCAGTTTCTACTCGGCGCGTGTATTTATGAAAAGGAGTGTGTAAGCATGTATGACATGCAAGAGCTTGCAGATGAAAGTTGTGCTGTAAGTGGAAATATTGTCTGTAAGATTGTATTGTTTGTCATGCTGTTCAGTAAGAGGAGCAACCATTGCAAGTCAAGAAGCTACAAAACATCTGTTTCTCACATCTTAGGACACACTTCTTCATCTGTTTGTCTTTAAGCTGTGTGTCACTGGTGAATGTTGTTTATCCCAAATCTGAGGATTTCTTGCCCCATAACGTCTCCTTTTATATAAAAGGTTCAGTGTGCATTATATGTGTTCCAGTGGAATAAGTTGAAAAATGAAAAATTTTAGCGAGTTAAGCACTTTGCTTTTTCTCAGTTTTTGCTTAATTCATTGAGGGTACAATCACTAGATATGGATTTGTAAAATACTGACAGCAAGGTATTTCCAGCTCCTTGGGACCTCACCATTGCTTTGGGAGCAGGTGTCTTGTCTACGACGCTCAGCGTTTTATGCTCTTCATCAGAGTCCTTGTGTTTGTGTTTTATGTAGAAGACCAGCTTAAAACCAACCATCTGCAGTGAGACATTTGGTTTTTACAACCATCTTATTTCTTGAACTTGAAGATTGTCAGATTTTACTCTCCTGTGGCGTTTCCCAGCCCTGTGTATAACACACTGTGACCAGAGCCTGGCTTCTGCAGGGAGCTGTTGATGGGATTGGAAATTGTACACGTGCAACAAGATTGGTATAGAGATCTAAGAGCATAATACATTTTGGTGGTTTAAGTTTAGCTCTCAAGGCTATAAAATGGGACTTGGGACTCCTGGGACTCATTTTTTCCTCAGTGCTTTCATCTTTTAACCATTAATTGTCAGATATGAGGTGCGGGATGAGCGTTCTGCTGTGACCATGCTTCTGTCAATTAATAATGGAACGTATCCAAAGTTTATCTGTAGCAATCATTCATACCATCTGGCAATACAAATTAGATGAATTTGAAAGCAGTCTACAAACAGGCATGTTGTTCTGGGGACTACCATAATTATATCTATCAAATACATACAGAGAAAAAATGTATTTAATGCATTTTTAAGTAGTGTGTTGAGATCAATATCCCCCTGAGAGCGTGCTCCTTTCCCAGAGAATAAGGGCAGTTGCACAGCCTGCCCACGTGTTCCCAACAGGAGTTTTCCCTGCCTGTTCTGGCCCTTGGCCTCATTCCCAAGGCTGACAGCAGTGGTGCCAATTAGTAACAGACTGGGGACTGGCCAGAGATGACAACGAGCAGGTCACAGGTCAGGCAGAAATGTTTTTAGTATGCCACTGGATCAAAGCAGAGCAAAGAAGTTGTTTGTATATGCAGAAGATCGTAGACGTCATGTGTTTTCTAGTATTTTCCAGCTTGCTTTGCACTGTCTCAGTTTGCAGCCTGGCCTCATCATCTCCATGAGCATGGACACGGGGTGACGAAGCACAGGCAGGAGCACAGCAAGAATTTGGCACCTTCCAGGGCAGCCCTGTGGCTCCAGTGCTGTAGTGGTGGTAGTGGCTGTGCTGTCCATGTGTTCCAGGAGCAGCCCTTATCCCAGCAAGCTGAGGTGCTCTCAGCCCCCAGAACAGCTTCGTATCCCCGAGGGGTTGGGTTGCCTGTGTGAGGACCACTCTTACGGCACCTTTATGGTCACTGTTGGAGCATGGATAGATCCTACGGTTTTAGTTTGGTTCCCTTCTTTCCTTTGCCTTGGTGAGGGATGGCAGTCTCTTCTGGATGGTAGCTGGGGGTGAGTTTGCGTTGTGCCCCTTGGCTGGCTGCTCGGAGTTACTTGAGGCATCAGTATCCTCACATATCCCCTACTGATCTCCCTGAGAAGTCTGTCTCATTGCCACCATGTCACGTGTGAAATCAAAGATAAGATCTGGACGTGAAGAAATGTGAAGTATAATTTATTCTTGTAATTATAGATGAAAAACTGTACTGCATATGGGTTTTTCCTCAGTAAAGCAGCTGTTCTGCCCTTAGAAAGATATTTATAGGCTATTGAAGGTAAACAGACTCGGCTTATTTCATGGTAATACTACATTTCCTCTGAATTTAACTACAATTTGATCAAGAAAACTGCTTACATGTCAGTTTTACTGATACAAGACATTTCTTCTTTGCTCTTTCTGCTAAGTATACTTTGCCTAGTTTTCATATAAACTCTTTTGCTATCAGTAAGTTCTTTAGAATTTCAGTAGAGGAGCGAGTTCATAGACTGATGGAATCATAGAGCGGCCTGGGTTGAGTTGTTCTAATATGCAAAACCATTGGCAATTTTAGAGCCATTTGCTTAAATACTCTGTGCTATGGGTTGAGGTTACTATCTGATTTTTTTTTCCCCACTTTCCCTGGATCTTTCCTCCCTGCCAATTTTCAAGACCATGTAATCCGTTCAACATTAGGATCTTGACACAGGCAGTGTGTTTCGGTGTTGGGAAGCTCACAGGGCATTTGCAGAGTTTTGTTCACCAGTTTCTGGGCTGTCCTGCTCCTGGCTCCAGCAGTTCGCTCCCAGGTGAGGAAGCTGCAGCGTCCATCCATGGTCTTTTAGCAGAACCTGGGAACAAAGCAGCCAAATAGGTCTAACTTCTCCCCCCACAGTGTGCAGGTTTCTATTTAGGGCTTGATCCGATATCACTGCAGTCAATTATAGCCTTTTTATTGATTTCCATTACTCTGAGCCAAAGTCTAAAATCTTATGAATCGTTCTTTGTTATGTTATCTGCCTGATTTCTGAGGAGGTGGAGCCACATAGGAGCACTAAATGCCTCTTATCTTGCCTTTGGTGTCATACTTTATGCTTGGCTGTGTGTTTCACACCCAGTAACAAAAGCATGATTGTAAATAGGACCCATTGAGCTTGTTTGAGCTCATCAAATACATTTGGGAAGGGGCTTCTGCTGCTGTTTTTAGCCTGGGATTCAAAGGAAAACCAAACCTGTATTGTTAAATATATATATGTATCTTTTTCCTTGATTCCCCTTAAGCGGAATAGTTAGTATACATCCATTTCTGTTTCCTATTTGTGGAAAAGCCATCAGTGATTTCAATCTGCCAATAACACTTCTGCAGTGCTGATAGTGCTGTTGCAAGCAAATCATTTTGATTAGGTCAAGCTGAGTGCGACCCAGCTTGCTGCCAAGGAAGCCACCAGTAATAATTCAGAGATACCACTGTGGGGCTGAGTTTTGTTCCTTAGAAGATTTAATTTCAATGATGTGTGTAACATAGACATTACATTCGCACACATGTATATAGAATATAATACATCAAAATTACATGTTCATATTTGCTTGCATTTCATATACAAACTTTTTTTTTTTTTTTTTAATGCTGTTTTCATGCCTGTATTTTCATACCTGCATGCAGATAAAACCCTTCCACAGTCGGAAACTTCACCATGCAACTCCAAGAGGCTGCTGCTGTACTCATTACTGGTTGAAATTCACATCCAAACTGGAGTTCCTCTGTAAATTCTGGACCCTACCAAGCATGTGTTCCAGTTCTGGGTGAAGACAGGGCAGTACTTGCTTGAGCAGCAGTCACCAGCAGAGGAGTTCCACGTGCAGAGTGCACTCTCATGTATATATTAAGCACTGTTTGCAGGCTTTAAGATGCAATCAAATTGCATATAGTTTTTTCTCCTGGTAGGAAGACAGATTCTTAGATAATCTGTATTAGAGATTTTCAGAATTTAATTAAGAGCTGATCAAAACTGGAGCAAGGATCTCGGCATTTTGTTCTTCATTTGTATGTACGTAGCAAAAGCATATATTCAAAAAAATTATATTGCACTGGGAATTCTCAGTTTCAAGGTGACTTGTCAGAGATGATGGATTCCTTCAAATTCCTCCTGTTCTTTCATCAGCGAAATAGCTGCTAAGTTTTTAAAGTATCAATCTCGTATGTGCATGGCACTGTTGTGCTGTTAGGTGAAAAGGTTTAACTGTTTTCCACTGTTAAGCATCTCTGTCTTATCTTCAGAGCTAACTCAGCATGTCTGAAGTCCTGGAAAGCAGATGATTGATCAAGGAATTTAGGGAACAGCTCCCATGATAAAGCCAGGGAGGATATTACCTAAGAGAGGCAGTGGGAGTGAGGAAAGCATGAAACTTATTTAACAAGCAAGGCTTGAGTTGGATAATCTGCATAATATATCCACTGGCATTAAGTCTGTCATCTTTGCATTGCACTTCTTGTAGAGGTTTTGCAGTAGCTGTCTTTCACTGTCGGTTCTAATAAAGAGCATTGGTCAGCTTAAATTCCCTGGGAGCACAGAGTTGTGTTTTGTGAACTACATGTGCCTGAGGCCTCTCATGCATGATTTAAACTGCTTTGTAAATGTCAATAGGTGGAAAAGCATTAGATCCCTTGTAGATTTCTCCAAATCCTCAAAGATGTGTATACCATGTATAAACCATGCTAGAGTTTCAAGGCCACTGCAGTCTCTACACCTGCCTAACTGTGGGTTTAAAGTATTGCCAGCAGCAAAATATCGGTGTCTACATGATTTGATCCAACCGGCCAATGAGACCCTTTATTAAGAAAACCTTTGCTCCTATGGAAAGTCCCCTGTGATATCAAGTGGGCACACAGCATAAATGTTGGATGTCCTTCAAACTTTGCTGCTTTATGCCGTCTTTAAAAAAACAAAACAAAATAAAACAAAATGCACTTACACTTTGTCTGTAGAGTCTGCCTTTAAATGGAGGACAAGCGAGGCCACGGAAAGGGCTCCCATTGCTCTGCTTCTTTGGGCAGAGGTGGAAACAGGACTTTGTAGGTTACGGAAGAAGTTGGCTTTTAATTAGGAGTGTTGCATTATTGGTAGAAGCCACTGACTCCACAAAACAAATAAGAATCCATCACTAATGAGGAGCAGTGGGGGCCTTGGCTGGCTCTGGGGGCTGGTGATGGAGGTTTGCAGCCACGCGTGGAGCCGCTGCCATCTGATGCCTGCATACAGGGGGTGCAGCCCAGATGTATGCATGGCACTGCCTGGGTGACAGCCTGGCAGGGACACCAGAGACTGCTGGGACCAAGCTGCTGAGCTGGGAACCTCCCTGGTGCAGCTTCTCCCTGTTGGGCTCTGTGCACATTGGGCACATCATGCCAGTGCTGCTGGGTGCACGAGCGTACAGAGGGAGCTGCTGGCTGCCAGGGCTGTTGCTGAGCAGCATCTTATAAGCACTGAATTAGCTGAGGAAAACACACTGGTAAAAGTGTTTGGCTGTTAGTGAAATCCATCACTACAGCTGAGGGGAAGTATGACACTCGGGTACCAGTAAATTGCTATTTTGAAACTTGTGGGCTGGAAAGGTTTTGTTTTGTTTCTCAGTTCAGGGGATAAATATCATCTTTGTCCTATTTTCAGATCCATGGGGACAAGAGGATTGGTGGTGTGGTTGCAGTGGTGAGGCACTGGAACAGGCTGCCCAAGGAGGCTGTGGATGCCCCATCCCTGCAGGCATTCAAGGCCAGGCTGGATGTGGCTCTGGGCAGCCTGGTCTGGTTGGCGACCTGCACATAGGAAGGGGTTGGAACTGGGTGAGCATTGTGCTTCTTTTTAACCCAGGCCATTCTAGGATTCTATGATCCTTTGGTAAGTATTGATGCCCAGCTTGGCACACTGGAGGCTCAGAGGCTCTGAGCTGCACCAGGAGCAGTGTGGGGATGGATGGTGGATGCTCGGCTGCTCGGGCTTCTGGTGTCACACTGGTCTCACTCACCTGAACTGGTTTTCAAGTAGACAGCCACATTTGTATGCCTTGATTATCCGAATCAGGCTCTTAGTGTTTTAGCAATGTAAAAAGTTAAATCCTTTCATAGTTCTTTTTATTAAGTGTAAAAAGTTGATCTGTGTAGGTGAGTCCTTGCTTTGTACTTTCAGTTCCACTTGGCTGCCGCTTCATGGTGGAGTGTGGAGAAGCCTCTGTACTTTCTTGAGTGGAGAACAGAACAGACTGAATGAAAGACCAGCACGCAGGGAGCTGCAGGCTGGATCTGCTGGGGCCATACGCTTGCTGGTACCACGTGTTGACCAAGCAGCCCCCGTTCCTTGCTGTCCTCCTAGAGAGCACAGCAGGAGGCAGTGGTAATGTCCTGGGGCAGGCCCCTGCTGACTTGAGATGTGTTGGGATCTGGAGCAAGGCTCCAGCTGGCCATGACCAGAGTAAGCATAAGAATAGCTGTGCTCCTGCTGCTCTTTCCTGATGGTCCATGGACAAAGAGCCACATCTCATTCTAGGCTGATAGAGACGCAGATGACCCTTTCCAATTCAGAATTACAATAGAGAAGTTGCTGTCTACTAGTTTCTACTGCAGAAATTGCCCAGGGTTCCTGACATATCTTGAGACCTTTATGGACCTGTTTTGCCTGCAGTAGCCTCTGGTATTACCTGGCAGTTCAGCAGCGATGAGAGATCTGCGTTATTCTCACCATTCCGGTTTCCTATTGCCTTGACTTACGATCCACTTTCCATTCCATCTCTGGGCTGTGTTTCCAAAGCTGTTTACTAATTTTCAGATATTCTCCTTTTATCAGTGGAAACTTTTAAGAGTGATGGATGGCTCTGAGAGCTCTGATACACCTGCTGGTGCTGGACGGGTCTTCTACAACTCCTCAATGTCTGGTAACTGAGCACTGCTGGCCCCACAGCCCTCAGAAGCTGCAGTTACAGGATCTCCACCTCTGAGTGGCTTTCAAAGCATAACCATTCTGCCTGAAAATTTGGTTCGTGTCTCTAATAGGTATCAAACAGAGAGGCTCTCTTATCACAGCATCTCTTTGAGCACCGGTGTTCCCCAGGGAATGGCTGGTGTTCTGCATGCATCTTACACAGAGGTGACTTTGGTCTCCATGACTTTCGTCTGAGGTGACTTTGAGCTGTGTTGCTTTCAGTGTCCTGATCACTGAGAACTTTTTTGCATGCTGCTTCTCCTTGCAAACACAGCCATTGCTGCTGCCAGGATAGCGACTGAACTGCCCACACAGCTTCTTATGCCCTTCCCTCCCATCCTCAGCATCTTCTGATGTGGCAGGAGCTGTATTCCACCAGTTTCAGAGGCTAAACATTGCTTTTCAATACTGGTTATCCTTCAGTGGCTCATGGAGACAAGCAGAACTGCTATTTATAGATTTACTTTCTGTCTCCCTAGTTCGGTGCAGTCAGTTCTGACACACTGTCCCAGTAATCTGATCAGCCATGCTGCTTTTAATGCAGGGCTAGGCCTTGGCCTCTGTCGGGAGGGTGACAGCTGTCAGATACAGATAGTAGGCTACAGATCCTGGCTGCTAAAACCCACTCAT
>NW_024884900.1:8396052-8453212 GCF_019232065.1 Centrocercus urophasianus
TCCCTTTGGTTTTCCACAAATGGAAAATATGAGTGGAAGCATATGGATGTGGCAGTTAGAGTGTAGTGGTGGACTTGAGTCAGGTGGATGGTCGGACATGATAACCTTAAGGGCTTTTTCTGATCTAAATGATTCTACGATTAAAAGATTCAGTAATATTAGGAGACTAAGTAATAGGTTTTTTTGGTCTTGATCTGCCGAGAAATGCAGCAGTTCCTCATTTCTGCATCACCAGCAAATACAGTAGCAATGCAGTTTCATGGGGTGAGGTTTCATCAGAATTCCATGATTTTCTTGGCTGAATGACTCACTGGTAAACAATGCTTTTATTTTATCCTGTCCCAGAGCTGAACCTGAGCTGAATCACGGAAGGTGCCACTGAGGTGGTAGTTAAGAAGTGATGAGCAGTGTAGCAGTAATGCAATTATAATTGCCGTGCTTTAACTCTTCAGGTAGTCCTCCTTCCCTCTTCTGAGTAGAATTAGCCAGCATCGTTCTTGTTACAGAGGTTACGCTGCTTAAAAAATAAGCAAAGCAATCTGGTCTTTGTTTCCTGCCAAGAATCTTTCGATGCCCTGAAATCTGTGGTCCTGAGACCTGCAGAGCTGCTGTTAGGAAATACGGTTTGCGTTGATTTCGTCACAGCTGACTGAGCCCAAACTAGGAATTAGATATCATTTGTAACTGCCATTTGTCTATATGAGCTGGGAATTGATAGCAGCAAGAAAAGCAGAAGAGATCTTAATACGAACACTTACATCTCTGCTACGCTTGACAAAGATTGAGCCATAACTCCACCTCTAAAGCAATAAAAATATAAAGGCTAACAAGAAACCCAAATTTAAAAACATCTATTTTTTCTTCTGAAGTTCTTCACACTATCCTACAATTGGGATTAAATAACTTGCTGGCTCCTCAAATATTTGCAACCTCGCTGCATATTGCTAAGAGATTCAGAAGCTTGGGAAGTAGGGTGGACATCTTGTGAACAATCCAGCAATGGTCTTTGACTCTCCATCAATGCAACTGAGAGAGGGGCTGCCTTCTTGGCATCTGCTGCTGAGTGTACTGTACATTAGGCATACAAGAAATGGAGCCCGGGGGGAATTTCAAATTCAACAGCCAGCAGCCCGGGTATCAATTAAAGTTGGGTTATTTTCATATGTCACCATTATGACCCTTTAAACAGTGCAGCTATAGCGGAATCACGATGTCTCTCTGACCCTATACTATGCAAATGCACCAAGGCCAGAAGAACTAGAAAACCTCCTGAATTTTAATGTGAGAAGTATGTGATGCCCCTACCTCATTGACATTCTGTATGGATTTTTTTCACTAATCCTCACACTCAGTAGGCCTAACTTTCTTGATCTCGGTTCTTCAGCGGGGTGTGCAGGTCAAGAAGGCAGCTGAGATGGGCCAGGAAGGAGCCAGGTGGCACAGTGTGGAGCAGCAAACTCGGCACAATGAGAATCAGGATGGGGATGTTTGGGGAGAGCCCAGTCGCTGCCAAAACTGGCATGGTGGGTGAACCATAGGCTTGGGTCAGAAGTTCTCAAAGGCTCTTCGTGGGTCTACATTTTGAGGGATGATTTTTGATTTTATCTGGAGTCAGGGAAAAATTGGGAGTTTTCAAGGTATTGTAGAATCATTAAGGTTGGATAAGTCATCTGAGATCATCTAGTCCAACCGTCCACCTACCACCAATATTGCCCGCTGACCTACCACCACTAAGGTAGGTTATTGCGAGGGGAAGTGAGTGATTCCCCTGTATGAACCTGTCTCCATCAGTGGTGTGGAGAAGCAGCCTTGACATAAATAACAGATAAAGAGAGACGTAAGAACACCGTGTTATTTTTCTTCTTTTCTTTAGGTTGCTTTTTTGGATCTGTTTGTTTGTTTTCCCAGGTATATTATGTTGCACTTGAAGTATATAGATGCCATAAGCTCCTGGTTGCAGGAGTATGGAGACCAAGTGATGAAGGCCAGCGGTCCCCAAATGCTGCCTGGCCAGTGTGCATCCCGCAGTGCACAGGAGGTGACAGGACCCATCCTCCCTGTCACTCTGCTCAAGTGGCTTCTTGTATGTACGTTCATCTCGAGGGAAGTAGTGCTAAATACATTGACTCCGGTAGGAACGTAGCTTGCTGTGGTGTGTGATGTACACAGTGATGGTTTTGTTCTGTGCGATAGACACAATAAAGGTTTTATTCAGCAGGGTGGTGAAGGGGCAGGGTTCTGGGTTGGTGTGCAACAGAATAAGGAAAGTGGGATGCAACTGCCGAGGTGGTTTTCATTCACTTGGCAGTTTGGTTTTGGGAGGTTTTTAGCTGGCGCTGGCTCGCTGTACATTTCTCGCTCTTTTATTCCCACCAGCTTTATAAAATCTTAAATGTTTATGAATCAGGGCCACATAGTATTTAAATTTTCAAACAGAGAACCATTCTTCTATATAACAGCCTTCTGACTTTCTGAGGTTGTCAGACGTGTTACTCGTTTTTAAAAGGGAGTATTGTATATAGAACCTCAATTATTTCCTCATAAAGTGATTTTAAAATGACTCCCCAGTGAGTTTTAGGAAAGTGTGTCTAGACTTTTTTCTTTTTCTGTTTTATCCCAGTCTCCCCTTCCCGCCTGCCCCTATCATTTTGTAGGTTATGGATAGTTGAGGATTTGTTGTACTGCAATTTAATGCTGAGTGTGTGCCGTGACCTTTGAGGGGGAAGTCTGTTGGCAGTATCATTACAAATAAAGTACTAACAGATTTCAGAGGTTTATAGATTCCAAGCCGGTTGCTGAAGCCTGCAGACATTTATAAACTTACCGCTGCAGACTTTCAAACCGGGAGCTGAGGTGGTGGTGCAGCCCCTGCTCCGCACCAGCTGCTTCTCAGAGCCCCTCCGGCCCCACTGCCTCCCCCCTGCTGCCTCTCGGTGGGCTCTGCTCTGCTCCTGCCCCACACTGCACGGAGCTGGAAGGCCCACGCGCACAGCCCTGCTTCTCCTGCTGCAGCCGGGCGGTTCGGAGCGGGAGCGAGGATTTGCATGGCGGGACGCTGAGACGGCGAGAGCCGTGCTTGGCTTTACTGCAGGAAGTGGATTAGGCAAATCCCTGAAACAGTGCAGAAATCCATTTTTCCAGGTGCTGGGGCTGGAGGAAACATATAATTAACAGTATCCTGATTTTTACTTAGTTAAGTCTTAGAACGAGGTATCCTGGAGTTTATATTTTTAGCAGCCACTTTAAGAGATGGTGGGGGAGGATAAGCGTACATGGGGGGAGAGATTAATTTAAAATTGATAACCGCATGGCAGCACCACAGTTTTAACAAGCTCAAGGCCTGCCTCGTGCAGCCTGCTGCACTCAGGGGAGCGCAGTTCAATTCTCCGTGCTGCCAGTTGAAATCAGAAATCACAACTGCAGTGATTAGCAGTGAATTTCCTGATCTCGCTGCCGCCGGCAAAGGAAGGAGGGGAGCAAAGGAAGGAGGGGACGGTACCCTGCCCCTTCCCCTGTGTGGTTAACCCCTAGTAGGGAGGAGAAGGTAAGGACAGGGGGATCTTGGGGAGTTGGTGCCATTTAAACTTGTACGTGTTGTTTGAAAAAAATCAATGGCCATCAATGGCCGGGCCTGACTGGAGAGGTGCCCAGCAGAGTCTTAATTAATCTCTTAGCTAATAGAGGAGCATCACTTCCAAACGCCCGTTCTACCCCTCTCGTTCCAGCAATGTAGGTCGTGTCCACAGGGGCTGTGCAGCCAGCAGGATGCAGCCTGCTCTCAGACTCAGGTGTCAGTCTGGGGTAAACCCAAATGCTGGTTTTTACTGGTGTAAACTGGGATGAGATTTAACTCTGATCACGTCAAGTAACACCTTGCCTGGGTTTCCTCGTGCTTGTTCGTCAGTGAAGCAATGGAGGTTAAAATAACAGGATGCTGCTCTGTATTGCTGTGCTCTGAAATGTGTTATTGTTGTTTGTCTGTCTGTTTAACATCTTCCACCTGGTTAGCAGAGAGCTGCAGCACTCGGTGTGTCAGGGATCGATACGCTCACAAAGCTGTCAGACCGGTCCCTTGGCCCTTCTCTGAGCACTGCTGCTGGAGGTTGCTTGTTCAGGTCCCTGAAAATGTATGATGAGGAAATTCAGATTAACACATGCTAACCACAGCAAGCTGAAGTTCAGAAAGCTATTGCAGTGTGTAACAGTCTCAAGCAAATGGGGTGTATATGCCATAGAATCATAGAATCGGGTTGGAAAAGACCTTAAAGATCATAAAGTCCAACTGCAACCTAACCAGACTACCCTAATTCTTGCAGCCTTCCACTAAATCATGTCCCTGAGCACCACATCCAAATGGTTTTTAAACACACAGGGATGGTGACTCAACCACCTCCCTAGGGAGCCTATTTCAGAGCTTAACAACCCTTTCTGCAAAGAAGTTTTTCCTGGTATCTAACCTAAACTTACCCTGGCACAACTTGAGACCATTTCCCCTCGTCCTTTTGGTCTGGATAATGTGAACATCTTGGTAGCTAGAGCAGAAAAAGGTGTTGCTTCATAAACAATTAGATAATTGGTCAAGAAATGACCTTTACATCTAGCCCTTTGCCTAATGGGGCAGGCTGGAAGTCATTTTGTTTGCTTGCTTCTTGTACCTTCCTGACCTTTCCTTTTGTTGAAAAAACACTTTTTTTTCATCTAAGCATTGCAGAGCTGCCAAAGCAGGTATTATGGAGAGGCAGTGTGCTGAATTAATGTGCATACATGGGTGTTCATCATATCCATAGGGTGCTCAGCCATGTGCCAAAGGCTGTACACATCTGACAACATTGGTGAAGTTTCTTTTGGGGAGAATCAGAATGAAATTTCACGAGAAGCTCTGGTGAAAGGCTTATGGTCTGCTGCATATATGTATACCTGTCTTACTGCTTTATGTAAACTAATACAGCTACTGCACAATCAAGATAGATGTGCTGATATCTCAGAGAATTCCATGGATAGACACCAACCTTCTTTGCTGTTCATTTCCAATCAGTGCAGTGGCAGAGGAATTAAAGGTGGGTTTGGGCAAGCTGACAGATGCCAGGGTGCACTCTTATGTTTCTTCATAGGACGTGGTGAGCACCTTGAAAATGAGCTTATTACCCATCAGCATTTTTCACCACATTTTTTCTTTTTTTTCCCTTGCTCTTTGCTGGCTGCTGAACAAATCCAGACGTGCTTTTTGAATTTCAAACAGCACTCTTAGGAACTGGATGTTTGCAAACTATATCAAGCCAAAAACCAAACAAAACCCACCTCAAATAGCCACAAATCCCTGGTTTCTCTGGCCTCAAGCAAATCCAACAGCAGTCTGTTTCATACCTGGTCAAGCCGTGGATTCCCAAAGCACCCCTCACAGTGCAGTCTCCTGTCTTTGGTGTGCTCCAAGGCCAAGAAGTTGTCCTGTGGAAAGCACAAAGCAACTTCTTTGAAGAAACAAACAACCCAGACTTACCCTGATGTAATCTGAGTGCAGAATTTAGCCCTTGGACTGCAGTTCTGGCTCCCCTGGCACTTGTAAGCTTTTTATGACTAATTAAAGTTGGTAAGTAGTCCCCCTCAGGGTGTTTTGGTTCATAAATGAAGGCCAACAAAATATCTAATTTTGCTAAATAGAGTAATTTTTTATATGCCAATAGAGGGCTTTTGGTGAGATTTTTTTTTTCCTCTCTCCCCACCATTAGTTAGAAGTGAAAGCTCCAATGTTTTCCTATCAGCCTCAAGAAGCCAAAGCAGCTCTTGTTCCCTGCGCTGTGCTTGGGCAGGTCTCACGTGCAGCGCTGATGCTGAGAGCCCTGGGGTCTCTGCTGGAAGAGGCACTGTTCAGCACAGACAGGGCTATCGCTGTGTGCTTACGTGGCATTTGCATCAAAAATCCCTAGCACTTATTTCATCCTACTTCTCTTGTTTCTGCTCCGTTATTTTCTTCCTCAGCAGCTAAACCCTGGTGTCTTTCCCTTCTTAAAACCAAACCTGCTCCAGCGTGATGCACGAAGCAGCAGCACTGCAAGTCTTACAAACCCTTCATTGTCAGGGATTACTGTTACGATCATCATTCCACAGAATTGGAATTTGTTAGAGAGGCTTTGACCAGCCAGCAATGTGAAGTATTTTGGGGGTGAATTGCATCTCTGTAAAGACCAAAAACCATTTAAACAGCAGACTGGAGTCTTTTGATTTACATTTCTGATATAAAACAGAGCGCCGCTCTCTGCATTTTTTGCTACAGGGCATTGCTTCACTGCTAAGAAATAGGGCCGTGGCAAGAATCCAACTTCTTAATGAACCAGCCTATCTGGAGGAAAACAGCTTTTCACACCATAATAAACAATGAACACCTTTTAGATAACAAATTCAATGGCAAAAATATTGCATTGTACATGTCATAGCCCCGTAATTTAATGGAGGCACTTGCTGCATTAGTGGTTTACATTAATTTTTAAAATTAATTTTGTTTGGCCTGCGGGGGAAATATTTTCTTTTTTTGTTTCTGATATCCTGCAGCTCATTAACACTTTTTTACTGCTGCTTTACAATACTATCTGTAATCGTCCAATTTGTAGCTAGAGGCTCATTTTTTAACTAGAGAGAGAGGGAAAAAAGGAGCTTTTACTGAAATCATAAAAGAAGCTTCGACCACACTGAAAAATCTGCATCTCCACCAGCAGCTGGAGTGCCGCGGCCTTTTGCAGATGGATTAATTAAACCCCAGTGGGTTTTTAGCTTGGGATTTCTGGCTGGGGTGGTAGGCTGGGAGAGGGAAGTTTTCATCCCATTTCTGCTTTGCAAACACGAACCTGGGAGGTGCGGTGCAGAATGGATCTGGCTTCCCTTCTCCCTTCCATGCCAGCAGTCCATACTTAAGACACTCCAGGACTACAGCTGTATCTCTTCTGTGTTGTCATTTTCCTGGGAAATAGCTGATACAGATTTCAATTTAAGAAGTGATTGTGCTTATTCAGAGTCACTGAAGAGCACAAATGCATTTCTCACCTTCGTGCTCTGGAACGCTGCCCTGCACGGGGAAAAAATAGAGAGTGAAAATCAAAGTTAAACAACTTGAACATCGGCCCAACGCTCCGCGCTGCTCACAACTGTTAATTTAGCAGCACACTGATCCCATCTCACCTCATCGAATGAGGTGCTCGAGGATGGCTGCAGTGCGGTGGTCACACGTGCTTCGTTTGCCCTGGCTGCAGCGGGCTGAGGCACAGCAGCTCTGCAAATAATGCAGAATGCAGAAAGCTGATAGAGCAGGACAGTGCCATTGCATCCCGTCCTCAGGTCTTCACACAAGTGCTGTATGACTCACAAGTGCTGTGCTATGAAATATGTGGGGCTGGGTAGCACCGGTGTTGCTCGGCCTTCCCTGCGCTTTCACTTCATGAAAACAATAGCTGTGAATCTGGCATAGTTAAGCTGAACTTTATGCCTAATGCAGAGTAGAGTATTGCCTTGAATATAAAGGTGTTATTTCCTGGGAATCTATGCAGGTGGTATTCCTGCTGCTAGGACAGGGCTTTCATAGTGTGTAGTAAGAGGGCAGCAAGAATGAGATCTCACTGCACTGTTACAGGGCGCTGTTTGCAGGTAGGAGATGACTTGCAATTACAACTGTGAGGTTATCCCCCTATACAGACCAGCCCCACTTGGCTGAGGTCAATGGAATGGTGCTGCAGAATGGCACACATGCACACACAGATGTCTCAGGTCACCTCGCTTTTGGGGTGGGAGCACTGACTGCACTGTGGGTCTATGGTGGTCTTCCAGAAGGGCTCTCTCCTGTTTTTTTCGTGGAGCTTTTAGTCGTTTTTTCAGCTTTCATTTTTCATCAGATCACAGACCATCTTTTATCTATTATCCAGTAGCGCTTTTCTGACAGATATTTGCATCAAATGAGAACGTGCAGGCTGGAACTCTCTCTGGTGAGGAAACCAGCTTGAGCTGAAAGGCGCTGCTTCTTGGGGCTTTGTTCTTGGTTCCTGCACATTTCCCCCCATCTAAATGCAGGCATTTCTACTGCTTCTTCTTTAGGGGAAAAAAAACCAAAACAACAAAAAACCTTCAGTTCCGAGATCTGAGCTTATTCAGGCTTCCTCCTACGTATCAGTTGGAAACCTGTGTTCACTGAGAATGGTGAATCTGCTTTGAAACATCTGTTGAAGACTCTGTATGCCTCCAGAATCCTTTCTGAACCTTCCCTACTGAGACACCGCCAGCCTGCTTGTTTTTTCATGGAGAGGGAAGAGAGTTGAAGGAAGGAACTTGGGCAGCCAGGTGCCTTTCTGCAGTTGCTTCTCTATCCACCAAAAGCCCCAACCAGTGGGAGCAATGACCTTTAAAGATGTGGGGAGAATATGAGCCGAGCATCTGAAAGTTAGCAAAGCAGAAAAACCGTGTGTGACAGGAAATGGGAAAACGTGGTTCAGTATTACCTTGGTTTCATAATTCTTCACTTAGGAGGTTATTAAATGACAATATATAAAGGTGAATAAACCTCCATTTCGCATGGAGAATTTCATTGATTCAAGAAGCAGCCTTATTCTCCATCCAGTGAACCCAAGCAGATCTCTTACACAACACATTTCTGTGTACCTGTGTTGGTTGAAGGTCCTTTTGACAAGGCAGGTGGTACAGTGACCATCCCATGCTTTCTCTCCTTCTACCAGCACTTCTACCAATGCAGTGTTCCCAAAAATAACACGATTGCAGTGTCAGCATTGGGTGTGAGCCTGGAGCAGGTGATGCCCTGCCAACTGGAGATGTGCAGCCATAGGGTATGACCGCTGCTGTGGTGGCTTCACCTTTTGATTCCAGTGGGAAACACCCAGTTTGCGCTGCCTGACCATAGTGGGAGTTTTCTCCTTATCACTTGAAAGTGCTTATACCTAAGCTAAAACAGGAGGAGTATATCTATTCCTGCAATGAAATCGAAGCATCACAAATACGCAACATAAATGCACATCTCTCACTGTATTTCCTTTATTACACAGGCACCTCGTTAATGTCATTTTAGTCCTTGCATTAATAGCAGTGAGTATCATTTCCTCCAGTGGAGGCTGGGCATGAAATATTTTGCATGCCAAGGCAATAACATTGAGTTTATTGTGAACCTTTTGCAGGGATGAGGAAATATAGGAAGGAGCAAGGAATTAATTAAATGCCCTTCCTCCCACCCCCAGGCTTTTCCTTCCTTCTAAATGTCTTCTGCAAAGAGTAAGCTTGCAATTGTGACGTTGGGATGGGGATTGAGTTACTGCTGGGGTGCAGAAGATGTAAACATCTGTGTTCCATCTCATGATGCAGAGCTTGGAGATTTGGTGTTTCTTTGCTTATTTATGGGAGCTTTAATTCTCTGAGGGAAAACCAAATGTTGCACATAGGGCTGGGACTTGGAGCATGCGGGCTGCAGCAGCCCTGTGCCCTCCCAGGTAAGGTGCTGAGCAGCTCTCTGGCCGTTACCTCCCCGCTGGGTGGGTACAGAACCATAACTTCATGGCCATGTCAGAATTCTAAATGTATTTTCTAATCGCATTTCATAATTATTAACTAGGAAAGTGCTTAACAATTAGGAGCTCAGTAATATGTGGAAGTCTATTGTCCTGATTGAATGGCATTACTGTTGGCAACAGAGGCATTGGAGATGTATTAAATTCTTAGTTAATTAAGAGTTTGTGTAATTATACAGCATTTTTGGCCGTGTTTTATCTAGAAGGGACCAGAGAACTGGAGGAAGGTCCAGCACCCAGAGAAAGCAGAATTTTTGGCGAGGTTTTTCTAAGTGTTGTGGACTCACAGCTGCAAAAGAAATAATGGTGGAATGTGGTGAGGAATAGAACGTGAGGCCTACAGCCACAGCCTGGAGGCTCACAGATGTCAACCTCAAATGGGTTTGGTTTTCAGTGGCGTGATCTGAAAACTTAAAAAGTCACTTTCAAAAGGAAGTGCCATCATTGTGCTTTGTGCCATAGCTGCTTCCACTGACACTCGTGTGCTGCACATTATAAAGTGAAAGCTGTATCTTATGGGACATCGATGCTTTACAAAATACATATCATTATCAGCAGTAATGATGCAGAAGTGGATATCCCATAACATGCTGTGGAGTCTGTTTGGTCTTGTTAAGCAGCAAGTCTCGGCCTCTTGGGTTCAGTGTCTCAGAACAGAGGTTTAAATAACCAGATGATGATGTAGGGCACTGGAATAAGTGTAAGCCTGTGCTTCAGCGCCAGCTCTCATCTGTTGAGATTGGTTCTTTCAGAACTGGAGCAGTGAAATTTAGAAATCCATGTGACATCTGTGTAATGAAGAAATGGACTCTGGGACGTAAGTGCAGGTTAACCTGATTTTAATATAGCATGGGAGCAGCAGAGCCCCGGACCTGGGAACAAAGCAGAACAAAATGAGCAGGCTTTTCTGTTATGAATATTGGGGATTGAAAACCTGTGGAGAAGGGATAGTGTTCAGCACTGAGAAACCTAGAAGCAGCAGATATGAGGAGTCGGTGCCTTTGCGTATAGAAATTGTTGTGCAGAATCCACTGACATAAATAACATCCTCTCTCTTTCTTGAAGGATGTGGTTTAAACCACTTCTTTGACTAATAAGTGATGTCAGAAGTGAGACTGAAATAAAAACAGAAGTGTAATCCAGCCAGATACCAAGAAGGAATTTTTATGGTAGTGAAAGTGGTGATCATAACACTCTTAGGATTTGTTGCTCAGAGTTCCCGTTGCAGAGGTGATGTGCGCTCATGGACACGGAGATGTTGTTACTCATGCATTTTTAATATTTTATTAAAGGTCTCTTTATTGTGGAAAAATCGTGTACACCCTCTGCGCTCAGTGAGGGAGCCCAGAGGATCAATTGCAAAACACATGAAGCATGGAAAATTCACAAAGCAGCAGTGCTGGAAACAAAGCTTCAAACCAGGGGGAACAGGTACATCTTAAATAGGTTTTCTTCAGCTGTCTCTTTGGAATAGATGGTGATGTTTCTCGCTGTGCTGTGTGTCAGGGATTGTGTTGGGAGGTTTGGCTCTCAGTCTGAAATTACCCTCACCTCCCATGGGTTCATCTCCTGAGGGCTCATGTCAGGAGATCCCCAGCAGGTGATACCTTAGATGATGTTTCACTGCGTCACTGAAGTCTTTAACGATGATTTCTTACCCACCTTGTCGTTTTGGTGGTGGGCACCTGGAGGCACACTCAGCACTAGAAGTCTGCCCTGAGCAGATAGGTGTGCACTGAGCATCACGCTCACGGAAAGGGCTCTGATGGTGAAGCTCTGAACTCAGAGGGCACATTTTTCAAATATTAGCATTGCTTCATGGTGTGTGCAGTATGGCCAGCATGGGTGCATCTCTTCTTTGATTCACCCTTGAATTAAATGCAGCAGTGGCCAGCCTAAACCATAGGAACTTAGAAAATACGTTGTTGTGGGTTTAAAATGTACAGAAGTGATACAAGTTGCAGCTAGCTTCTTAACCAACAACCATCTTAAAACTTGAACCCTGTAATTAACAGCAGGAACTGAAAGAGCTGGGCAGCTGCAGCTGCTGTAACCAGCTGTCCTCATTCCCTTATCATGTGGGTGCTGAGGGAGCCAGGAGGTCTGATAAGACTGGGAAATGTAAGAGCAAAAGCTGCCTTGGTAAGTACCAGCACCACCTGAGCCATGCTGTTGCCTTGTTAGGGCTCCACTGACATGTTAACTGAAGTGACCTGCACTCCAGTTGCATTTATGGCACTGTGATCTTCCTGCTTTACTCCCCCTTTTAGTCCAGGATAACCTCTTTGGGTAGTAATACCCCTGGGCACTTCATGAATCTGTTCCCAGTTAATGCTGGCAGCGCTTATTTGTCCTTTTGGGAACCTGGAAGATGTGCACGACGGCATTAGGCAGCTCTCAGCATCTCTGTTCCCGTGATGGATCTGTCACATTAGCCTGAGTGTTAGCAGTGCGTAAGGTTTAACTTATGTCCCTTGATGAGAGAATTAAAGAGCATGTCTGGGCTCTGCATTAAGGGCTCCTGTGTGTTGATAGGACTTGAGTTATTTAAGTTAACTTTGCAATGAAGACAACCCCCAAGGGACTGTCAGCTCAAGAACACCCACTAACCACAGCTTGTCATGATGCTGCAGAGAGAGAGGAATGAGCTTTTAAGTAATTAGTGCCCAAAGCATTCAGTGCTTTGTAGGTCAAAACCAAAACCTTAATTCCACCAGAAAACTAATCAGAAGCCAACACAGATTTCAGAGCGATGCTGTAATAAGCTTTCTTTGTGACACACCACTTAATAAGCAGGCAGCAGTCTTTCCCTCCAGCTCAAATTTCCAGCTGACCTAAAGATGTAAACCCACCGACAGCATGCCATTGCAGCCTTGAGCTCACAGAGAGAAAGTCATGGGTAACCACTGTGGGTCCGGGCCCCAGAATGAAACATTACACCTTTAGCATGGAATGCAAGTGGCAAAACTCATTCTGGCTTCCAGTGTGTGCAACCCAAGCATCTGCCCATCAGCTGGGAGAGCAGAGGTACACAGGAAGAAGGTGTTGCTCATGGAATTTCTGTTATTCCACATCTGTATGCCAGGATGGTGTCTTGAAAAGTGTGCTTGGACACTTCCATGTGTGCATGTTGCCCTTTGGCTCATGGTGGGTGCAGGCAGGTGATGGAACCCACTTCTTATCCTCAGTCTTGAGCACAGGCACGTAGATGTTGGGGAGTTTCCTTCTTCAGATGCTTCAGAGGACCCTGATATGTCTTTTGGGAGTGGCTGTATGCATTTCTCCATTGGCCAAACGTTCCTCTCACCATCACTTTACAGTCTGGGGATTAATTAAACCCACTGTAATTGTACACTCTTGCGTGTGGTGAAAGTATACAGGGAGCAAAAGCAGGGTGGAAGCTACATATTCACATAGCCTGTGCAGTGCTGGTGTCCTGCTAGTGTCCAGCTGGTGCAGTGCTGTGTGTCCTGGTGAAAATGAGGAGCGACATTAAACAGCATTAAAATAATTGTTCATTGTAATGCGAGTTGTCAGATGCTCATGTCAGTCTTGGTGGAAAAATAAACTTCTGCTACCCTTGTAATGCACATTTTTTGTTCATGATGCAGTAGGTAGTCTGCTACATGAGCTGCTTGTTGTACTTCACCAGGATTTCCTGGGGTCTGAATCTTTCCTTTCTTAGGGTTGATTCCTGAATTCCTTGCAGGCAGTGAGAATGTATGGAAAAGTGCCATGATACAGAAGTACTTTTCAGGCAATATTTCTCTCTTGAACTAAGGAGAGAAGGAAAGGCTGTGGAAGGAGGGACAGACACAAAGCATTCTGAGGAAACATGTTTGCCAGTACCAGTTTGCTGTGTAATCCAGGGGCAGGAGGAGCTTGCATGTGTGATGCACTTCTCTGGAATAGCAGGCAGATAGACAGTAACTTGTGACTGAGCAAGCGCATAGTTTGTAGGAGCGCAGCCCAAGCCACTCCTCCATTACCTGAGATCTCAGAATGCTTTAAAGCTGCTCTCTCCTGCAAGCTCAGGAAGCCAATTGCAGCTGTTGTGGAGGAGTGCTCTGAAGCATTGCTGGCTGAGCTGAGGTCGTGATGTGAGATGGAGATGCAATGAGCAACTGATTCAGAGTCCCCTTGGCATCACAGTGCTGCTCTCTCCATATCAAGACGCCCTTCGCTTGCTGCAGGATGAGCTCTGAATTGTTTCTTGGGTAAAGGACTTTCCCTTTCTTCCCTTCGTTTCTTTTGACATTCTAACCTAATAAATGAAGCCCAAGAATGGGACCTGGCAGCTCACTTGTGTCATTACTGGTTTTGGTCTGGTTGGGTGTTTGAAGAGAAACTTCTTGTATATCTCATAGCTCATAAGATAGAGCCTTCAACTTGTAATTGATTTGTTCTGTTAGAACTCAAGCAGAAATTGTGGCAGTGGGTTTGTGGCTCGTGTTATGGAGGCTGTGTTTATGGAGTGAGTGTCCTGGCATTCATTACAGGGCTCTCCTGCCCGCTTCCCTCCCCCAGTCCCAGTGCTGACCCCTAATCCCAACAAAATGAAGATCTGGTTGTCATATGGGTTGCAAAGCTCTCCTCCTGCATCACAAACAGGGTAGATCAAAACCACCTCATTTAAAGACAGATGTTTTCTGGTAGTGATTAATGTATCTCTCCCCCTCTCCTTCCTTTTCTAGAAGAACCTTTTATTTCATGATCATCCACTCTAGCATTAGTTTAACAGACTGAACTCAGGCACTACATAAGACTGGATGACATGGCTCATTTGAAACATGAAGATGATCTGAATTTTGAAGCTCATATCTAAATGAAACCATTGAAATTTCCATGCATGCCCTCACTAGTTTCAGGTAAAAGCCTCGTGCACCTGGGCACATTCTCAGGTACCTTTCTTGGTGCAAGCTGTGGGTGCTGAGTGCTCGTGGCCTCTTGTGTGAGCCTGGTCTTCTGACTTCCAGTCTCCCTCTGGTTGCCCTGTCTGAAAGCCTCACTGCCGCCTCTTGCCTTTGACAGCTCTTTCAAAGAGGGATTTTTCTCCCAGTTTATTCAGCCAAAATGTTCTTCTTTTCTTCTCTCAGGCCTTGCACAGATCAGCTTTCTCCTTCTGTTGGAATTTTGGAATTGGCTGCATTTTACCAAGGCTTCAAATGGAGAGGATTTGAGCCTATAAATCCTTACTCTGTGTGAGTCCTTATTCTCTCTAATAGCCCTGCTGAAGTCATCAAGACTGTTTACATGAATAGGATCAGGAGTAATTCTAGTTGGGTCTAATTAGTTACATCAGTGTACGTGAAAGCAGAATCAGTCCGTTGTTTTGCAAAGTACGTTAGGATGAAATATGCTGAAACAGAATATAAAACCACATTGTTGTGTGTGGCTGCGTGGTTAAAGGACGTTGTTGTCTGGCATTTTTCACAAAGAACGATCATTAGTACAAGTTGGAAAAATATAGGGTTTGGGGCTGCATTTTCCCTGCAATTTAATATTACTTGATATTGGTTAGAAATAAATTGTTACAGACTCCCTCTGAATTCCTTTAGGGTAAATATTTATCACATGTAACGTTTCCTCAATATTCTGAATTTTCAATACAATTAGCTTCACTGTAGGTTATTTACTCCAAGTTGAAATGGAAGGAAAAGCCTCCAAGTGCATTTTGAGCTGAGCTATTCATCAGAAGTCCAACACTATTTTGTTCCAAGTCAACCAAGAGCTGTGGGAGATTTTCTAACGGGGGATCTGTGCTGGTGAGATGCATTAAAGCCAATGGAGTACACAAAGCATCTTGTCTTCCTTCCTTTCCGTGGGGTTACGTTGTCCAAACTGAGATGATAATGGGAGAGAAGCGCAGCTCTGCCGATTCCCAGCAGGAGTCTTGCAGAAGGATGGACCTATTTGGAGCCTGTTGACCTACAAGTCTGGGCTGCCAGCTGTTTTTATCGGTGGACATGTGCATGGGTGTGGAATAACCCCACACCGTGGATGCACAGCTCGCTTTGACCTCGTCAGATGCATCAGAAATGTGTTCCAAGTGCAGGGGGAGTATAAGTCAGCAGCCTTAGCGTGCCCTTGAGCTCCTCCGTAGTTTTTTCAAACTTCTCAGTGAAGCTGTTTTATTATAAAAACCTGATCCTGTCTGATAAATCCTATGTAATCTCAAGCTTTACAGGTTCCCAATTCAGAAGAATTGCAGGTTTGCTTTTAATCGGGGTCAGGCTGGCCCCTTTGCAAGGCGAGCAGTGTATTAGAAGGGATGTGGTGCTTCTGGGCCGTCTTCTGGTGTTAAAGTTGGTTTAAGAGGATCCAGCCTTTCCCATGTGTACTTCAGCATGGGTTGTGCTTTCTAATGCTTCAGTAATACGACCCAGGGTAAGCTGCAGGCTGAAGAAAGCAGGGATAATTCCACAGAGCTGACTGGCAGCCCACAAGGGAAGGGTTCTTGGGGCACTTGTGGCAAGACTTGGTGACATTGTCAAAGACTGGCTTTTTTTTCTGCTCAGATTTGCAATGAAATTTAGCTTGTTCCTCAAGAACCTGAAGATGGTTGATCCCAACTGGAGTCCAGTCCTGACTTTGAATCACAGTGACTTCAGATGTTTGGTTTTTTTTGTATTTTTTGCCATTTTCCTCACATGCTCATTAAAGGCGCTGTGCACAGCGTGTGCTGAGATGGTTCTCAATCCACCCAGAGTTGATTCACGTTGAGCAGGGCAGCAAAGAGATTCACTTCTTCTGCTTCATGACTTCTGCTGGGAGTAGAGGCTGGCAGGGATGAGGGATCAAGTTGCTTGCTTCTAGGATGGACAAGCCAAAACGTTAAAATGCTCCAAACAAGTCAGGATATTTTAAAGCCTTCTAAAAGCCTTTTTGTCTTCTCCACTTGTTTTATTATTTTTTTAAAGATGTTTCATTATATCCAACTTCAAAGGGTGCATTTGATCTGCTGGTATGCTTCTGACTGCATCCACCAGGAGTTCACTTAAGCCAAGCAGTGAAACAATAATGTATGTTGTACAGCTGAAATGAAAATTAACCTAATGTACAGTATTTGCTACATTGCACAACTGAAATGAACTCCTGGTGGACAGTGAAAAACATGCTGGCAGATCAAATACACCTTTTGAAGTTTATTATACTAAAATGAAATAAAGCCTCCAAGGGGAGCATTACAAAAAAAGAAAGGCTTAGGAGAGCTACAGCTGTTGTGTACTGTTCTCTTTTTGTTATTATTGGAGTTTGCAAAGGCCCTGTTGCAAAGCCTGCTGCAGTCACTGTGATCCCTTCCTTGGGTCCAGTGTCAGCCCAGTGGGACCAGTTGGCTCCCAGCACCCCCAGTGCCAAACACTCTGCACTGCCTGTTGTGGCCTCCTGCTTTGAGGGGGACTGGGACTGGCTATGGTGAGTGCTTGCTGGTGAGATTGGTGTCATTTCCTCCATCCAGCCTTATGCCAGTCGGGGCGATAGAATCACTGTAAATTAGCATCTTCTTCTCTTTTCCCCCTTCATTAAGAGGAATAATAAAGCAAGCCCTGCACGTTTATATGCATCCCACGTGAGTCTGGTGGATCTGATGGCGCATCTATTAGTTTACTTTGACAGCATGAGGTTGTTTTGACACATGGCCCAGCAGGAGGGCATTATGCATCCCATAAGAGCTGCTCCGGACAGCAGTTCCCAGCAGCCCCAATGCACACGAGCAGCCTGCAGACAGCTGTGGGTCATTCCAGCCAGTGCTAGCAGGCTGAGGGCATTGTGCTGGGATCTTCCAGGAGCCAGAGGCCATTACACCCAGTTCAGATTGCACTTTCACTGAGGTTCCCAACGTAGCATTTGAATGTTTGGAAGTCTTACTCTTTATGACATGTGGCTGGGCCTGATAGGGACTAGTTCAGCACTTGTTTTAGTGCTGCAGAGCTGCGGCGTGATCCTATAAACCCTTCTGTGGAGGGTGGGGGTAATCTCTACTTATGGGATTAGTCTCTTTGAAAGCACTCCTATGTCAATAAAACGTACCCACAAGAGCAAAGCTTGAGCAGCCTCTAGATTTCGCATGAAGGAGAGGTATGGTCCTCTGGCAGGCAGCACCCTCTGCATTTGGCCCAATATTTTTTCTACGTCAGCCTCTGATGTTAAAGGATTGCAAGCCAGGAATTATGCAGACCCTAAATCGTATTTGTTTGACAGATCAGACATTGTCAGCGCGTCCCCTCCCCTGCTCGGGAGCAGTGGGCATCCCCGCAGAAAGTGAGAACTGAATGAACTGATTGCTTAACCTCTCCTGACTCTACCCCGGTGGTAGATCATTAATGGTGTAGAAAATGAGGGCCAGCACTGGCAGCAGCGGGGTGGGTGTGTGTGCATCTCACAGAGATTTATGCGGAGGTCTGAGATGAGGAGACAGCCCGGTGGTACATCATCATGCAGGAGACATCAGAGACGTTCTTCTTCGCTTCGGTGCATTATCATAAAAAGTGATTTAGACTGGAGCTGATTGATGCAAATGGTCCTCTGTTCTTTCCTATCATTAGCGGCCTCTTTCAGTGGCCAGAGGCAGTGATTAAAGCTGTCATTTGGAGCTGCTCATTAAAGACAAGCACCCGAGGAGCAGGAGGAAAAAAGGTTGAAGAAGCATGATTTGCCCCCCCCCCCCCATTTCCTTAAAAAACACATTATCCTTTCTCCAAGTGTGGCTTTGCAGGGGAAGCCTGTATTTATGATCAAGAATGCAGGTGGTTCATCTCAACAAAATCAGAACCGTGTTGTTATCTCTTAACACTGCGAAGAGAGCACGGTGCTAAGGAGATCGTCCTGAAAGTATCGCTGGGTGGATTTGCCATGATGGAACCTGATGATAGCAGTCGGGTTACTCACACAAGCCGGGGATTTCCATGCACCCAACTACTGTGCAGTTCAGCAGTGGCTGTTCTTTGGGGGCTGGCTGAGGAGGACACACAGAGTAAGGACATGGTCTCATAGAACAAATGGGAAATAAGAGCAAATAGATGCCTGCCTTGTGGTTGTGTGTTTGTATTGCTGTGGACCATGCAATGTGGGTTGTCTGTGTTGTCTGAATTGCCATGGAGCATTTCCTGAAGCTGAGGGTGTGATGATGGCTTGGAGCATCCTGATGGGCTTTGCTTCGTGGCTCCGTTCTACAAGATCATGGGACATGGATGAGTTGTCGGTCCTCAAGGGAGATTCTTCCATTTCCTTGTGGGCAGCGAAGCAGGTAGAAGAGCTGTCCTATCATCCCTGGGGACCTCAGTGAGTCGAGATGAGCTGGAAGAGAACCCAGAGAAGACATAGGGATGTGGGTCAGGACCAGCAGGGCACTGCTTGAAGCCAGCAGTGTGCTGATGGCATGCTGCACGCCTCCTCACCCCATCAGCATGTCTCTAAAAAGGTCACAGCTGGGGAAACTCAATAAGTGCTGCTGGGGCAGCCTGATAGAAGATGCTGAGGAATGACTGAGAAGAAGTTATGATGATAGCAAAGGAGTAATTTAGCATATTAGGGGAAATATGTCAAACCAAGCTGATTGCTATAAATACAGCGCTCTTATTTCAGAATCTGGCTGTGCCCCAAGGATTTTCCTATGAAATTACGGAAGTGTGGCTTACTTATTGCTCACTGACTTTCACACTGTTGTGCCTTCTTTTTCGGTCATATGCTTAACACTGCCTCACTGCTTCCTTTCCTGATGTGCTCATTCCTCTCTCTGTGATGCTGTGTGGGGCAGAAGTGTCAGTGCTGTGACTCTGGGGATGCTGGCTCTCCTGAGGTTGTGGTTGGTGTTGATTGGGGAGGGACTGAGGGCTTTGGAGCTGGACCTGAGCACTGGAGAAAAGAGGAGGGGAATATGGCCCTGCGCAGAGCAGGATGTGGTGGCACAGAGCAGAGCATGCTGAAGGCAGCTGGCCACAGCCAGCTTGGGATTTGCCTCCGATTATAACAGCCGGCTCTTCCAAACTGGGCCACATTGCTTCCAACAGAGCCGACTTCTGCTTGTCTGCCCAACTGTGATCCTGCTCTCGTAGCAGTCCTTACATTTCATACATTAAATACAGTATATTTTCATGTGTGTTTTTCCTTATAATAAAATAATCTTCAGTGTGCTGCTAGTTGCTTGATACCAAAATGCTGGAATGAGCGAGCATTTCACGTGTCACATCTTTAGATTCTGGCTATAGTAGATCTGATCAACCATCAGGGTTTAAAGACAAATATTACAGGTTTTGGAAAATACACTGCTTCCTGACTCCTGGAACTGCCTTCAGGCAGGGAAAACATTTAACATGACAAAGGACAAAGGTAATCATGTCAACAGATCAAACAGTTGGGTAGTTTCACACTACTTTCTCCTCCACATACATCACGCCCAAGCTTTCAAGTTTCAAAAAATAGAAATGTTTCTAAGAGAATTTCCTTTCTTCTTTGTTTCAGTTTTCCTTTACTCCAAAGTTCTCTGCTTCCAACTTTCCTTCTCCTTTGTTTTTCCTGGTGCTGTTAGCAGTTCTGTGCAGTGACAGCTCTGCTGGAGGTAGGATTCCCCAACCTGGAGAGAGATCCATGCATACTTAGCAGTGCAGCCATTGCCTGCCCTGAGCTGGAGCAGCTGGTGCTGTTTGCAGCAGGAGCTGTTTGTTTGGGTATCTCTAGGAGTGAAAGGGAAAAGAAGAGTTGGCGAGAGAAACCATAAAGCTGAGAAATTCTCTCTCCATGTAATTCTGTGTTTGCAAGGTGTTGGGCTGCTCCACAGGGCCACTGGGAGAGCAGCCTCTGTATTAACTGCTAACACACTAACAAGTGGACCATGAGAACCATTTAAGTTGAATCAGTGAATTGTAAATTTTGAGTTGGAAAAGAACTATCAGATCATCCAGTCCATTTCCCTGCCTGCAGGACTATTCCCTCAATACATTTTCTGATGCTTTGTCCAGGTTTGTCTGAAAGTTTCATGCAAAGCGACTTCTGTGCACCCTGGAGGAGGTCCATCCGTGGGCTGAGCTGTCTTATTGCCAGCATTCGTCTCAGTAATGAGCTTAAACTAAATAATTCCTTGCTAACTAAGAATGATATTATTCAGAACAGGTTAAGATGAGCATTTTCATTCTCCCCTTTTGCAAATATTTTGGAAGGATGCATGTTGGTTGGTTGGTTGGTTGGTTAATCTCTTCTCTTTTGACTTTGCATGCCACATGTTGATGGCAGCATAGATTCCTTCACGTTCTGTGTAGTGCTGCACAGATACAGGACATCTTACCGCATGGCCTCCACCCTGTGTTTTGGTGTTGGGCACTGGTGGTCAGTGGCTGCAGCTGTTTGAGCCTCATTTGCTTTGAAGTTGGTCCCCAGGTCAGTTCCAAGGACAGTAGTGTTTTGGCCTCATGCTGGCTGGGGTTTAGCTGGAAGCTTGGAAGACACCAGTTTGGGCACAGAGGGCAAAGAGCATGGGTGAGCAAGTGTGAAAATAATTCAGAATTTCATTTTGTTTCATGTGTTTGTACTAGGGCAACGTAAGAGCTCTCAGGTCAAGAGAGCATTGGAAACTTCTGATAAATATTGTTAATAAAACAGTGCCACTAAGTGAGTCTCAGGTTATGAGAACAGCGTAGATGTACACATACATCATAAAATGTGGGTGTATTATTGCTTGTGTATGCATAGCTTTGTATTTATCCTTCCATATCACTGTGGATGCATGTAGGAACACCTGAAAATACTGCCAAAGAAATGCAGATCTGTAAAAACTTCTACATCTTAAACCTCAAAGTGCATGGCGTTAATGTAAAAAATGAAATGCACCGTTCCCATTTCCTTCCTGATGGAGAAGTTGCAGTAATTTGGGGGTGAATTAAAAATACAATCCAATCATTTCCATGTAAAACCTGGTGCTGACATTAGCCTTTAGTTATGACATTGCAATTATCTCCATGGCAACGCGGCATGATGTGACAGCCAGGGGCTGGGGTTCACGTGCTCCCAGAGCCCTGGAGCTGGTTTCTTGCTGGGATGCTCCTGATTTTCTCCTTCCTGGGGCAGCACTGTGTTGGTGTGACAGCAGCCAGAGCTCGGCTGGGCTCTGCTATGCCCATGGAAGGAGCAGGGAATGAAATCTGTGCGTTTATGGGAGTCTTTCAAGCATATTAAGGAGCAATATCTTATATGATCTCTTCCATTAATAAATGATTTTGAGAAAGCTTGTACATGAATATCGTACTTTCAGACCATTACGCGCAGGAATACATTATCAGTGCAGATTGCACTTTTGTTAACTGCACATTCTGTTCTTTAGTCAAACACACTTTGTGTCTCCCTGAAGCCTGACGGCACGCCAACCTGGGCGAAGCAGAGAGCAAAAGGCAGCAGAGAGATCTGCAGTGGTACAAGCCAGAGTATGTCCTTACTGTAGCTTGGGATGTGTATGTCCTGATTCCTTCTTCAGCCCTTAGCTTCCCCACTGTGTCGCGTGGGGAGCTGGTGACCCTGCTGGGGCCAGCGGGTGTCCAGCTCTGTGCTGCCAGACTTGGCAGAAGGCAGCCTAGGGGTGTGCTTGGTTCAGAAATGACTTCCCAATACCAACAAAAGGCATTTTGGAGTAGAAATGCATTGCCAAGCGTGCCTGTTAGGTACCTGTTACCTTGTAGGGTAAATGATTCCATTCCCTCATGCCATTGTGGATACAGTGATAGCGGAGCCATCCACCACCAGCTTCAGTGCCGCTATCTCTGGCCTTGGACAGCGTTGTAAGGATTCATTAGGCTACCATGTTGGAAGTGCCATTATCGCACAGTTCTGTAACAGTGACGGTTATATAGGTACATCTAATATGTCACTGCTACCACCTTTTAAGAGAAGAACTTGTTTTCTACAGGCACCAGGACTAAGATGTATTTCACCACCCTGGTGTGTTGAATTCCTGTGTGGAACGTGAGACGAGACAGCGCCCAGACGGATTTATGTCTGCCTGGCCCTGCAGGCTGCCCGTCCACTGCTTTGTCACTGGAGGAAACTGAGCCTGAGGAGCTTTTCATGAGTTCTGGGCTTTGTACCCGTTATCCCTGAATCAGGTTTTGGACCAGCTGGCTGCCAAAGGGTGCAGGGGGTGCATAGGGGCAGGGCTCGGATGTGCAGGGCGTACCGTACTTGTAAGGGAGCATGGGGGCAGGAGGCCAGCAACCAGGCCACTGCCAGGTGACAGGGAGGCTTTTAAGGAAGCCATGAAGATTTGGGAAGGTGGTGGCTCAGCATCACCAGCAGAGCTGGAATTCATCTTGTGTGCTGTGCACTGGGGTTACATCTTCAAAGCTGGACTTCACCACTGCACTTGAAAAGAAAAAAAAAAAAAGTATTTTAATTTCTCTGTTTTGCTGTCAGCTTTCTATCCAGTCTTCACGAGTTCGTTCTTTTTTGTTATTATTATTTCTCTGTTTTTCATTTATAAGAATGAGAAAATGACACCTTGCCCTTGCAGAAGTTGATCTTTCTCAGCACCAGCAGGTGGTGTTTGCAAAATACCTCCTCAGAAGGCTTGGCCTTGCCCCCAACACCCACTGTATCTATCTGCTGCAACAAGCCCAAAAGGAACGAAAATTCCCACTTTGCCTATCTTGAAGAGTCTCTATACCCAACTTCCTTGTCCTGTTTGTTTGTTTTTAAGGATGGTCCTTGTTAAGGAGTGGGAGTTTGTTCAGTTTTCCTTCCTTTCACCGCAGTGTGGTTGGTATCCTGGTATCACCGGGCTCCAAGATTCCATCAGCACGAGGATTGGCTCTACCAGCACTGCAGTAGTTGGGTTTGGGTGTGACTATTCCAAGTGCCTTGACGAGCAGTTTTGTAGGCTGGATTCCAAATCTGCTGAGGTGTCCTTGGATGTGCTCCAACGCCTCAGCCAGGTCCTACATTTCCATGCCTTGCTGCTGCTCTCTGTGCTGCTCCTCAGCCCAGGGGATCCGGCACCTCCTTGCCTTCCTGCACTCCAGCAAAGCTGTGAGCGTGGCTGAAGGTTTTAGTTCCTCTCTTAATTCTCTCCTGACCCTCGTTAGCTGAAAGGAAAAAAACAATCCTGAAAGAGGTTGATTTCCTAATATTGTATCTTCTGTATCTGCCAGGCCTGTTGTGGCCTATCAAGAATTAAACTGAGATCACTAAACTCATTTCATTTATGCCTTGGGCCTCATTCAAACCCTGGCTTCCCAGCAAAGGAAGGCCAACGGATTAATGTTTCACCTAGCTCAACAGAGTGGTTTTCATCTCTCTTAGTGCCTTTGGCGTTAAGGAAAAAAAAAAAAAAAAAAAAAAGAAAAGAAAGAAAGAAAGGAAGAGGAAAAAAAGAGAAAAAAGAGGAGGATGCTTTGAGCGCACCACAGCGTTTTGTCCGAGCGCAGGCAGTGCCTTTGCAGGGATTATTTTGTAGTGTGCCAGGCTTTATCCTGCTTCCAGGGGGAGGGAGCAGAAAGCTGATTGCATCTTTATGTCGTTAAGCAGTTTGTCTGACCACAGACTCTTTTTTTTTTTTTTTTTTTTCCCCTTTTTTTTTTTTTTTTCCCCTTTTTTTTAAGGGATTTGGGTCTCTCCTAAGAGGCAGCCTCAGCTTGCCTGGCCACCACCAGCAGCATTAGCTGCTGTCAGACAAATTACAGTATGGGTGAAGCTGTGATATCGACATGTGCGACTTGATCTTTTTTAATGGGGGCACCACAGGGGTTTCTGACTGCC
The DNA here is from genome assembly GCF_019232065.1 of Centrocercus urophasianus. NCBI lineage: Eukaryota > Metazoa > Chordata > Aves > Galliformes > Phasianidae > Centrocercus > Centrocercus urophasianus. The sequence continues at coordinate 8,420,340 of NW_024884900.1, forward strand.
CCACTGAGCTTAATGTTCTGTAAGGAAAAACAGACACAGAACTGAAGGACGTTTCTAATGGGCTGTGCTTAACCCTTTGCTGGCAAATTTCTGGCCCCGCCGCCTTCCCTTTGGGCAGTGCTGGAGGAGCTCACAGGGCTGATCTCTCTGCTCCCCACCTTGCTGCTTTGAGGCACTGGGGGATGCACAGCTCTACAGGGCAGTGCCTTCCTGCCCTCCCAGCCCCCTCCTCCCGTTTAGTTCATAATTAAGCCAAATGGTCGAAAACTCTCTGGCGAAAGGAGCTGTGTAATTATAACAACAAAATAGCTTGTAATTCGGAGATGTCTACTTCTTTATATTAGCAACAGCTTTATGTACAAGCACAGCTATTTATTTTGACCTTTCATAATAATTAGCTTCCTAGGGATAAAGAATTCGACATCTATGAATTCAACAATGCAGAGCAGCAGAGGTGAAGACCCTTATGGAGACTGGGGAATTTCACAGATTTATTTGGGTTCTATTTTCTGCGCCTGTGATCCTGTCCTTCTTCCTTTGTTAACAAGCTCCTCAATCTAACTGCGCAGACTGTCAGGCCCAGGGATTTCAGTAGCAACACCTTCTCACCATCTCAGATTGCTGCTCAACAGGCAGGTTGGACTTCCAAGAAGGGGAGTCAACTGCTGCAGCTTGGCTGAAACAGGAACCAAAGCTTGCAGTGGGCAGCAGTTGAAGGCTTATCTCGTTGGGCTTAAAGCTTAGAGCAAGTGCTAGGTGTGCTGGGGGGATCCGGGATATCCAGTGCAGTTATTGGACTCCCAGTCACAGCCATTGCACTCCCCTTTCACCATGCCTCAGTTTGTCACCAATTCCATGTCACATAACCCAGACTGCTGAGAGGAACGTGGGTTGCAGGCAGTGCATTGCATGACCATGATGCCATACACTGGATAGATTATTGCAGCATCCATTTATTATTAATTGTCATTAGCACTCAAGAGCCATGAAAGCTCTTAGCATCTTGTTTATTTCATGCAGCTCATACTGAGGACTGCTGTCTAGCTCTTGAGGTAGCAGTGTTGTAAACAGAAGTTAAAAAGTAATAAGACCTCTATATGCCACTGTTCAGAGGTGCCCTCTTGATTCTTATGAATAAGGCTTGCAAGTCTGAGGCTCAAACTTGCTCTAAGTATGCTGTCATTGAGTTCCTTGCATGTATGCTAATTCTGCTCTGCTTTTGTGCTGTTTGAGTGTAGGTGGGCATGGCATGGCCACAGCTGCCTGATACTGGAGAGGTACATTCCTACATTAAGGGAGAAGCACTAATTAGATGTGGGCCAGGCGTATTTCTGTGGTTACACTTCTGCCCTGTTATCCAGAGCCTCTGGTAGGAGTTTACATTGGCTATGGTGCTCTCCAATGGCTTTATACGAGCTGTGAGGTGATGGACTGTGCCTCTTCCATGCTGCTGGGGACAAACTCACTCAACAACTTTTTGCAAAATGTGCCTTGGCAGTGTGACTTAATGCACAGGAAGCCCTTGGAGATAGAAGGTTGCAGGGCTTTTCGTCTATACGTGCCACCCAGTTTGGGTGTTTTGGATGATGAAACCTCAGTCTGGTGCCTGCTAGCACAGAGCACTGCTGCCTGTTGTCTTTGCACTTGGATGTGCCGTTGGCCTTCATACTGTCACAGCGTGTACCCAGGGAGCAGCAGTGGTTTTTGGGGTTAGCACCTCCTACTCTAAGATCTTAAAACATTAGCCCCCAGCAATTAATATAATTACGTCATTAGTGTGGCACCCCTGATGTTACCGCGTGCTGGAGTCAGACAATTGCAGCGTTGTTTTTTCTTCGTTATGTAAAAGGCGATTAAGGCAATTAAGTGGGTGATTAAAGCTGCTCAGCCAGAGGTGCTGACTGATGCCATTACCGAGACGCCGGCGGGGTGCAGCTGTGGGACTCAAGGGGACCCTGTATGTGGGGTGGGACCACTGACCCCCTCGGCCGTGGGGATCTGCCAGAGGGGTCAGTGAGGGACGAGCACGTGCAGCATCAGTGCCACGGTTAAAAAAAAAAAGCCTCAATGTTCCCTTGGAAATGAGCGTTATTGGCTTTATTTAATTAAATATGGATTTACACTATAAATATTGGAGCTCATAGAGCCCATATTTCAATTAATGGATCATTTATATGTCATGCTCACTTTGTAATTACTGGAATGTGAAAATACAATGAACTGAAATGATTTCTCCTCCTCTTCAAATAAATCTGAGCAAGGCTGGGTTGGATGGAAGCTATTTTCCCAGCCCAGAAGCACATGGGCACATAGTGCTTGCAGAACAGCCACGTTCGGGCTGGAGGGGTTTGGGGAAGGCAGGCAGGTTTGGCCAAGCTTCCAGCTCCATAGCCTGAGGGCTTTGTGGGCCTGAGATCTGTGTGCCACAAGTGCTCCAAGCGCCGCCTGTTGGGTTGACACTTCCATCCCTGGAGGTGTTCCAGAGCTGTGGAGATGTGGCACTGAGGGATGTGGGCAGTGGGTACTGTGGGGTGCGTTGGGGTTGGTCCAGATGATCTTATTGGTCATTTCCAACCGCAGTGATCTGATGATTCTATGATTCTACAGCACCCTCACCTTGGCTCACCTGAACGTGGTCAATGGGCGTTGTTGTTGGACTTGGAGATCATAGTGGTCTTTTCCAACCTTAATGATTCTGTGATTCTATGATTAGGAATTAGTGGGCCAAGGGTTGGTTTGGAGTTTTAGCGCCCAGAGAGCAAAAAGCGCAGAAATCTCACTGTCTCTTGTATCCTGAACATGACCTGCACACATTTGAATGATCTCATCCTTGCATTTGCAAGGAAGTGGTATCCATTTTCCAAAGTGTACTCTGTCATGTGATTTTTAAAAGAAATATAAATAAATGCCAGGCTTCACCTCAGCACAAGCCTAGTGGCAGTTTGGGCTGGCAGGGATGCAGCATGGGGAAGCTCTGCACAAGGACAGACCCTGTTCTCCATCAGCTGCCCTCCTCCCCACAGCACTGCTCCGGCCCTGCGGCTGCCCCGCCATTTCCCGGCTGGCAGAGGCTGGACGGCCAGCACCGCGTGCATAATTCCATCAGAAAATATCCAAGGGTGGAAATCATTGTTCTCCGAGCGAGCTGAGCTGGAGCCAGAGCAGAAATACTAAAGTCAGTTGTGCCTTTGAGCTGCCTATAACAGCGCCCTTTGGAGACCCATTTCATACAAAATTTGAAGCCTGTGTTTATTGCCCATTAAAGCAACCTTTATTTTATGGCAAATGTTGCAGTAATTGCCTTTTACGAAGAGCACTTTGTAACACACATGCACTGTTGAAAGAAAACCACTCTGGTATTGTCTATCGGGACTTAATGGCGCAATTAATTTTACTCCATCTGTTCCTGAGACTTTAAAGGAAAATGGATTTTTTTTTTGAGCGCACTTTAATGAAGAAGATAAAGCGGCCCGGCTGGTGTCCCACAGGCTCAGCGCAGTAAGTTCAGATTATTGCTCAGTCTGTCAGAATGGGCTGCTTCCCTCGGCAGCCGCCGCGGCGCGCGGCCCGCGCTGGCCCCTCGCCGCGCCGTTCCCGATGACAAACTGCCAGCCGGCTCCCACAAAAGCGCGATTAAAATGTCAGCACAGGATGACGAAGGGGCCGGGAGGGTCCTCGGAGACAAACTGTGTTCAGTATGAGTTAATACTTCACTGCAGTGCGGGGCTGGGCTGCTGCTGTTCCGGGGAAGTGCGAGGCAGAGATGTACAATGGGCTGGTGTGAAAATACAGATACGCCGAGGCCTCAGCTGCAGCGACTGGCAGGGAGCTGCTTATTTATGCCGTCCGAGGGCCTCCCAGTGCCTCTGAGCTGCTTTTTGCGGTCCCTGCCCCATATTGCACCAGAAGCTGGAGGTGTGGGCTCGGTCCGTCTGTGTGCAGGGAGCTGGGGGCCGGTTGCCTGGTTGTGGGCACCGTGGGGTTGGGTTGCAGGGCAGACGCTGCCAAGGGGCTGAGCGTAGGAGTTTGGGGCAGAACTTGTGGCCCAATGGCTTGGGAGCAATGCAGCACAGGGCTGGGATCTTCCTGTGAAGAAGCTGAGTTACGCATGAGCAGGTCATGCACGTGTTAAGACCTGCACAACACTGGGCCCTGGGCAGCCTGGTCTAGTATTAGATATGGCAGCCCTGCCTGTGGCAGGGGGTTGGAGCTTGATGATCCTTGAGGTCCTTTCCAACCCAAGCCATTTTATGATCCTATAGGGTGAGTGTTCATTCCCACACGCTTCTCCATATTTAACCTGTCTGCCTTTAACCTGAGTTACAGCTCCTCACATGGCCTCTGCCCTCATCCTTGTTTGCTAACCTGGGAGGAGCAGGACCCCCATGGTCACTGCAGCCCTGAGAGCCTCCCAGGCTGTTTTGGGGCTGTGAGCACACCTGGAACCAATCACAAGGAGGAGAGAAGACTGAGTGCCAGCAGCCTGCTGGGAGCGAGCTGCGCTGCTGTGGCAGCAGGTGGGAGCCCCGCACTGTCCCTAATGGTCATTAGGCAGCAATGAGCAGCACAAACGCAGGGTCACACCTCCTGCTGGCAGGGCAGCAGTCACAGATTGTAAAGGCCCTAGGAGGGGAAGGCATTGCACGGTTGGTACCTGCAGCTCAGGATGTGACCTACATGGTTCTACGTGGTCTGTGGGGGAGGGGAGCTGGGGATTGCTAGAGCAAGTTGAATTCAAAATATACTGCGCACTCGAATTAAATGCAATCAGAGACATTCACTGATATCATAATGGCTCTTGAATAATCAGCGCAAGACATAGCACTGGGCTATTGACTGCTTACAGCAAGATCCAGCAAGGCAGTGATTGCAGCGTGCTGCAATTGGCAAGGGGCGTTTTTTGTTTGCAATGCCATGTACTGATTCCCAGCTACGATTTAAAGCAAAGGGTATAAAACAGGAAGCCCTTACGTTTCCCATTAAATTTGCTTCCCTCTTGTTGTTCATCTCCAATTAAAAAGAAGACACGGCTGCCTGAGCTCTGCGTGAGTTCACCTTCGATCCCATCCACTGGGGTTGGTGGCAGGACTGAGATGCAGTGCTGCAGCCAGCGAGCGGGCTCCGTGCTGCAGAGCATTCCATGGGACTTTCTTCAAAGGATTTGTATGAAACTAAATTGTATTGTATTGGATTAGGGCTCCATAAGTTTACTATTTGCAGTATAGCATACATCTGCTCCCGCAGTAATCTCTCCTTGGATGGGATGCACGTTTATTCCGTGAGCTGCTTCAACAGGAAAATAAATGTGCCCATATCGGTGTGTTATTGAGGGAGTAAAGGGCTGCAGCTGGTCCCAAGCTCATTCAGCAAACCTGCACTGTGACGTACAGCTCTGCTGGCACACACTGCTGGCTGTCCATGCCTGGGTTTGAGGGAGGTGCGTTCAGGCCTGGTTCCTGGCTGACACTGAGTGCTTCCCAGCCCCACAGTAAATCCCCTGCTGAATGGAGCACTGTGCTGCTGTCTTGGGGCGGGGGAGAAGGAGGGTAAAAGGTTTGCTTTTGCTTTCTGCATGGCTCGCCTGGCGCAGGCACTTGAACCACAGGAGGTTTGCTCTGGTGTTTTCCCAGCTCATTTCCCATAGCCTGAGAAGTGATCTCTGAGTGTCAGGTGGCACGAAGGCCACTTTGCATGTAAAGCAAAAGGAACCAGCCTGCTCCTCTATCCAGCCAGCTCTAATTTATCCTTTTAAGTGTTGCTTACACAGAAACGGCCATGACTGTCCCCCAGTTACCAATCTGGGCTTGTGTGGCATCTCTCTGATGCCAAGCTGCATTTCAGGAACTGCCCATATTTGGGCTGAGGAACCTTTCAGAGCTGCTGAGGTGGCAGCGGGGTCATTTTTCCCCTCAGTGGAGTTTTGATCCATTTCCAAAATGCATCTTCTCGCATTCACTGGGGAGAATCAAACGCCAAGACGGGGAGACTTCATCTGTGTCCCAGTGGATGCAGCCAAAGGCAGCCAGAGGTGGGAGATGGTTCCAAGAGAGTGGAAGAGCTCCATGCTGACATCCCTGATGTGTTGGAGACTTGCTTAACGTGATTGATTTGAGGGGGTTGAGCCACACGTACGGTCCAGCTTTGGCTTGGAATCACAGGGAGCAGCATTTCCTTGTTCTGTGTGGATGGAATGGAAGTTCAGAATGGAAGCTCAGAGCCCAGCTTGGCCTCACGAGTCTGGGAATTTCAGAGTCTCTAAGGAAGAATGCCAGTGTCGTGGAAGTTGTCCAGGCAGCTGTGCAGGGAGCTGTGGCTGTTAGAGGCACAGTCACAGCAGGAGTAAGGGTCTGACAGTGCACTGTGCAAAGGTTCAGCTAACTGGAAGACACACAGAAAGCACACAAGCCAAGAGCTCAGGGCATTCGTGCCTGTTTGCTGACTTCCAGATGTAAGCTGGTACACCATAAGGAAGGCTCGTTTCTTCTGTATGTTGAATTGTTACTGAGATCTACGTTTCTTGAAGGCTGTGGCATCGCTGTGGCAAACAGGCTGGGAAGTGCAGCCCCAGGTTTTCAACAGCTCTGTGGAAAAGGAGATAACAGAAAATATGAGGAATCATCATCTTTTCATGACAGTGTACTGCAAGTATACCACTCTGCCCCACGGGAGGTTTGTAACAGCATTTGAAGGCAGTTCTTTGAGAGCTAACATTGAATTTGCCCTGGTGTATTAGATCAGCAAGGAAACAAATGGTGTTTCTGTGCAGTGCGGATGGTGGGAAGGACTGCAGGGCTGGTGTGAGTGAGGAGGGGAGCTCTGCCCAAGCCTGCTTGGTAAGCAGATGGTGCTCTGAAGCTTGGAGTGATTCTGCCCTCTGATTTCATGAGGTCCTTCCCTGGTGTCAGTGGCCCTCAAATGTCACTGTTTGGTTACAGGTGAGCCAGACTCACCTAAACACCCTGAATACCACTCCTGCTCTCAATTTTTACTTTTTCCAGTAGCTGAATCTTTATGATGGATCCACAGTGGCAGCACCTCCTGGATTTCAGAACAAATAAAGTTTTGCAGTGCTCTGAATCTGGAACTGAATTGTCCAGCCCCGTATCCTACAGGTGAGATTCCCAGACCTGGCTGGGGGCTGCTGGGTTCTCCACTGCCCTCGTGGCCCATCCCGGGTGACTGCTGCATCCGTTTTTGGGGCCCCCAACACATGGACATGGACAAGGACATGGAGCTGTTGAAGCAGATCCAGAGGACGGCCACAGGGATGATCAGAGGGCTGGAGCACCTTCCCTATGGGGACAGGCTGAGAGATTTGAGGCTGAGAAGGCTCCAAGGGGACCTTATAGTGGCCTGCCAGGACCTGAAGGGGGCTGCAGGAAAGCTGGAGAGGGACTTTGTATAAGGGCATGTAGCAACTGGATGAGGAGAAATAGCTTTAAACTGGAAGAGGGTCGATTTAGACTAGATATTAGGAAGAAATTCTTTACTATGAGGGGGGTGATGCACTGGCACAGGTTGCCCGGAGGTTGTGGATGCCCCCAGCCTGGAAGCACTCAAGGCCAGGCTGGATGGGGCTGTGAGCAACCTGGTGTAGAGGGAGGTGTCCCTGCTTATAGCAGGTTGGAATTAGACCATCTTAAGGGTTCTTTCCAACCCAAACCACTCTATGCTTGTATGGAGTGACGGCAGGTGTGGCCTCACAGAACAGAGCCCCAAGCCTGTTCACCATGACTGGGGACGGTCCCTACTGCATCCAGCAGCCCCGTGCTCCCTGTAAATCAGCTGGGGGTGCTGCCCACCTGCACGCTGAGCCCTCTGCCCAGGGGCTGTAAGGCAAAGTGGGCGCAGGGACCTGTAAAGGCAGAAAAAGGCAATGGAAGAAAGGCCACAAAAAAAAAAAAAAAAAAAATCCAATAAATCCCATAATCCATACCATCTTAAAAACTTCCAGTGATTCAGGCTTTTGTTGGAAATTCCACCTCTTGATCTTGGAAACCACAGCTAATGATGGAAAAGAAAAATCCAAAACCACAGCCCTCTGCAGAGTTTTATGTGTTTTATAATAAAACAACTTTCCCATGACTTCCATAATAATAATAATAAAAAGCCCAGCAAGGCCGACTGGTGTTGCCAGAGTGCAGATTTCTGTTTTAATAGGCAACAGCTGAAGTGGGTTCATAAGGGCAGGAGCTTGGAGTGGGTGCGAGGAGTGAACTTCTTTGCAGCCCTGCAGTGCTCCTGGACCAGCGACAGCTTTGCTGCACTGAGTTGGGAGAATTTCTGCAAATGAACTTTGCAAAGAAGGATGCAGGGCTCGGTGTTACGGCGTTACGCACCCGCCTGTTCTCAATCACTCACTGGAACTTATTTTGTAGTTAACCTCCATAAAGGACTGTACAGCCGAGCAAAGGCCTGTCACACACACATTATTTAGAAGCCCTTATTATTATTTTATTGCCAGTCCTTGACAGCTGAGGAAAAGCCAAGCGCTTTAATCTTTCTTTCCCTTTAGTTTACAGTGTAAGAGCTGCATGTAAGATGGATTTGATTAATATGTAACAGAGATGCAATTCTCTGTAAAATGTGCTGTACTTTAGAACCCTGGAAAACAAACTGCATCACAATGGCTTAAATCTCAGTCCATTGTATTATATAGACATCATAAATAATAGAGAGCAGGCAGATATTGCTGCAGGCTTCATCTACATAACACATCTGAGCTCTCTATAATGTGTTCAACTTGTCACTTTTAGTACAGAAGAGAGGCAATAAAGCTAACAGCTGACTAAACCACATCAGCCCTGCTTCCACTTCCAGGGTGGTGAATGCTCATTAAGCAATCTTAGCTGTGACTTTTAAAATCCATAACTCTTACAAATGTAAAAAAGTTGCCACAAAAGATTAAGCGCAAAATATATGTCAAAGCATTAATTTTCCGCGCGCGGGTTCCAACCACCACAAACCTCAAATATTTCTCCCTTTTGTTTTATATATGCTTTTGGTTAAAGCAGATCTTAATAAAAAATGTTTGTTTCCATCTGGGGTGGCAAATACCTCTGTGGTTGCAGGGAGTGAAGGATGCAGTGCTTCACGCGGCTCGAGCAGGCTGTGCTCCTGTACCCAAAGGGGTTTTCCCTCGGTGTGGATGTGTCAGCTGGGATTCAAGGGTGGCACTGAGCTCTGGCAGAGTGCACGTGGGGCTCGGCCACGTGGTGGTGGTCATTGGTGGGGTTGGGTTATAGGGCTTGCATTGCGGAGAGAGGTGCAGAAGTACGGAATCATAGAATCATTAAGGTTGGAATAGACTTCTGTGATGGTGTGGTCCAACCATCCCCCACCATGCCCACTACATGGCCTCTGTACTACATCTGCCTTTCCTTAAACACCTGCAGGGATGGTGACTCCACCGCCTCCCTGGGCAGCTCTACCACTGCCTGTCCACTCATTCAGAAGTAATTCTTCCTAATATCCAACCTGAGGAGTCCCTGTGTGCGGCTGCTGCAGGACTATAGGCTGCAGAAGGGCTTTTCAAGCACTGGGGGAACAGGAAAGCCCTCCGACAAGGTCACATCCCCCAGGGTTTGTTGCAGTTCTGCAGTGAGAAATGCCCAGCTTGGGCTCAGAGGGCAGCCCTGCCCTTAGCCCCAGCTGAGGGAGGGTTTATCAGGCGTTTAATCTCTGGGAAAGCCGAGGCTTAAAGGGAGGAGGGAGTAATGTATAGGCTTGGCTTCGGTTTTCTGCACAAAGGAATTCTGTCTTGTGACAAGAAAAATTTGCTTTTAATTACGGAGGAAACATTTCAAAGGAAAAAAATGCAAGTTGGAAAGCATAATTCCCCCTCGCGGGTGCCAAGCTGTCCTGTTGGAGTCTTTGTTTTTTGCAGCGCTGTGACAAAGCCTGGATTTAGGGTGGGAAAGACCTGAGAGGGACCCCCTTTACCTCCCATCACATGTGAAAGGTGTTTCTGCCATAAAACAAGCAGTCCCCACCATGTCACTGTAGCCCTTTGCCGGTCCCATATCGTACGTAGGATCATGTGGCCACCAGAACCCCCCAGAAATAAGGTTCTGCATAGAGCAGCACGATGCCTTATGAACACCCGCTTTTCTGAAATCATGCAATTTAGTGTCTCATCCTTTACATCTGAAAGCAAAACATTAGTACCTGAGGCTGATTAATCTCGCATTCTTCAAGTGTGCCATAGCCCCCTCCTCCCCCCTAATGGCACCTGGGACTCTCAGAGGGTGTGATGCTGTCACAGAGAAAGTCTTTAAGAATCTTTCACTCCAGGCTGACATCCCCACAGGATGCATTTGAGCAGTTACAGAAGCTTTTCTTTCCCATGGGGGTTATTAAATGTCTGACTTGCGTATGGACCAATATTCACAGCATTCATTTCAGATTTAAATCGGTTTTAAAGTTCTGTGTGAGCTGGTAAAGAAGCAGCAATGTTATTTAGAGGCTGTGGTCGTGGGAGTGATGTGACAGCCCAGAGCCCCAGAGGAAGCAGAGGTGAGGAGGGGGAAGGGCTGGCCCAGCAGCATCATTCTGCTTCCAAGGTAAAGGGTGAAAACATTTGAGCAGAGTGCTGGAGGAGCCTGAGATCAGTGACACCATCTTGTTTGGGTAAATGGAAGCCAATTGTTTTAATGGAACATGCATAGAACCTGGGATTTTTTGTTTCTTTCCACCATGCATGTGCATTCAGTGCTGCTGCAGGAGGGTTGGTTTGTTAGCCTGAAAGAAACTGGACTAGAAAAGAATGTTGGAGGTCATGGAAGTGGATGTAAAATTAGAAAATACAGAACCAGTGTGCTCTTCAGTGAAAGAAAGCGTTCATTCAAATTCTCCAGTTTCTTCAGAATATGTCTGTATTTCGGTGTCTTGCCATATGTTGGAATGACAGCGAAGTTTACCCTTAATATTTTTCAAGGCACTTCGATGTTAAAATGATAGATAGACTTCACACATGCTCTCAACACGTCGCACTGGTGCGAACACGGAGGATATAGAGGCTGAGCGAGTCTGTTAGTCCTTTTTTTTCCCTCTTTGCTCTATGCTCGTGTTCTTCTCCTTGCCATCTTTTGTGTCCCTGTGCATAGCAGTGAGATGTGACGCTATGAAACATAGGTATTCTGCTCGATTTTTGCTTGTTTTCTGCTCTTCCACTGCTCACCAAAGGGAGCAGAGTTGAAATTCTCCCATAGTGGTGTGAAGCCTCCAAAGCGTTCCTCTGCTTGGTTTCCTTTGAGGGTTGCCAAAGGAGCACACTGCAAGGGATGCACCAGGGACAGAATGGAGCCTCCTGGCTTTCCCATCTGTGGGGTAGTTGACACAGGTACAATTGAGTTGGTACAAGTGACGTTGGTACAATTGGGTTGCACAAAGTCAGTGTGACTGTAGCATCTCAGACCTGCAGGTCTGCAGTGGTCAAAAGAAGCTTGAAGAGGAGCCCAGAAGGCTTGTTGGGCTGGCTTGCAGCTCTGCAGGAACAACAGGATCAGCCTTGCTCATTGCACGCCCGATACCTGGTTTCCCCTCTTCTTCATTACTATTGATCTGAAGGAGATGTTCTAGCAGTTCCAAGCAGCTGATCAATACCACACGACTCCCCGCTAGGCTCTCTCGCAGGCTGTGATCCCGCAGCTTCTCCTGATGCCGCCTCCCAGCCCTGCACACTGCTTGGAGTGGAACAGCGTCCAGGCATCCCCTGTACACAGCGCTTCCCATAAGCTCCAGCAGAGCCCTTCCTGCATGGGGCAGTGCAAGGAGCCGCCTGCAAGTGTAAAAAGCAACTCACAAACAGCAGTGATGGGGGGAGAAAATGGTGCGATAACATTTGTGAGTGAGTAATGTCAGCAGGGCGAGAGGGAGCCGACAGGAATCTTAGCTCAGCAGCAGCCACTGCGCTCTTTACGGCGCAGCCAGATGGCCTGGTGCAGCAGCAGCCTTTCAGAATTAATAACTGCTGCTCTGGAGGGAGAGGCTCGTTCAGGAGCCGTTTCACATTTCGGCAGGAGCATTATTTTTTTTTCCTGTGTGCTTTCTGGCCGCTGTGCTCCGGGTGAGATGTCAGCCATACTCAAAGGGGGTTTCAAAAAAAAGGAAAAACGCTCCATCTCGCTCTGCACCTCCTTCTTTTCCCCCACTCTCCCTCTGTGCCGCCTTCCCTGCGCCTTTGGCTTCTAACGTTGCAGCTTTTAATCTAGAAATTATGGTAACTTGTATGTGCATTTTGAGAGTATATCATTGCTGCAGTTAATTAACAGTTATTAGCGTTAGCGTACTGTGCTGTATTATATGTCACAAATCATCGAGTCTCCCTGTGCAGTTACAGCAATTAAGAACTCCATCACACCTTCTGTATAGTCATTTGGTTCTCTTCCAGGTCTTTTCAAAACTGGAAATTGCTAATCAAATCATTTCTGCTCTGTGCCTCGGTATCGTTTATTCCATTCCTAATGATGTGCGACTTTTTTTTCTTTGGCCGTTAACAGAGGCATCCGTGCGTCTAACCCATTTCACACCACCGTCATGCTTTAGAGAGGCGATAATGAACTTGCAGGAGGAAGTGTAAGCTTTGGTGGCTCTTCCCCCCCTTCTTCATCATCTTCTTCTTCTTTTTTTTTTTTTTTTTTTTAAAGCAATGTCTTTCCTGCTGTTGGGTGATTGAATTTTGAAACTGTAAAATGCATTGACAGACTTACAAACCCAACTTGCCAGAGCTGGAGCTATCGCAGCTTAGCTTCAATTCAGAGCACAGTGAGATTCCTGCCCGATCAATTTGTCATCCCTCTAAATGGAAACTAATTACTTCCCAGGGAAAGATTGCGGGCAAATATCACCCTTTGCATCAGCAGCCTTCTGCAGTGAGGTGGAAGCAAAGTCCAAAGGGTTTTAGCTAAAAGAGGACAGCACAAACCTCTTCATGTCTTATCCCTTCCCTTAGCCCTGTCAGAGAGAGTTTATTTTATTCATGCTCTCAGTAAAATTGCCTTTGCCTTAGCAAGGGTCGGATGTCAAGGGCATATTTCCCCTTTCAGGTCAGCTGCATGTGAGCATCATGATCCTGACAAGGACTTTTGATGTCATCCCAATACTGAGGCTTTTATCCAGAGAATGATGCCCAAGTCCCAAAAATAATTTCACCAGACATCCCCAGACTGATCTGAGTGAAGTCTTAGATAGGTCCTGCTGTAAGATACTGCTTGGCTGCTCTGCCAAAGCGTGTTGGCTCTTCAGTTTGTTGGTGAAGTTTGGGTGGAACTGGAGTCAGACTCAGCTGATAGTTTTCACCTTGGTTTAATTCTGCAGTTGATGAGATGTGGCAGCCTTCAGGTGAGTGGGGGTCACAGGTGCTGGGACCCACTGCTGCCCAGGGGGTGGCCCTTGCCACGCTCAATGCATGTCGTTCTTACTTCTAAACTGGAATAATGTGAAGATTCAAAGCCTTGTCTGGCTTTCACTTATCTTTTTTTCTCCTAATGAACCATAACAATAGAGAAGAGAATTTGGTGTCAAGTCTAGCTTTGTTTTCTATCTCCCTCCCTCAGAACACTCACATGTATGCCTAGCGCAAAGCTTGTGGTCTGTCTCGGTATCACTCATTTTCCTCAGAAAACAACTCCAAGTTGATTTCCAGTAACTTTTTCAGCAGCTTGCCATGACTAACATCAGTGCATGTGCCCCGTGATTTCAGTAAATGCTGAATATTTGAGTTGTTCGTGGACTGTTGAAACATTTATTCTCAACTGTATGTTACTGGTGGCTCTTTGCTTGGCTGCCTTGTGTCTTACCTCTAGGTTCTGTAGGTTGTACCTTGGGGGGATCCTCCCTTCCTCCCTTTCCCAGTGCAGCAGTGGTCCCACAGCAGGGGCACAGGAGGTGCCAATGTGGGGATGCTGGGCTGCAGACCTGCCCCACCTCCTTGGACACTCGCTCAGTCAGCTCCTGCCTGGAGTCATGGCATCTTTCTCAACATTTTGCCACAAGGACACATTGCCAGCTGGAAGAACAGGACATATTTTATCTCTCCTGCGTGGTGTCCACCCTGGACAAAAAGCCAGACCAGGTGTTGTCCTCCAGCTTCTTCTAGCTTGGGTGAAGCCATCACCAGAGACACACGGCTGCGCCAGGAGGACATTAACAGCCCAGCACAACCCAGCCAGAGATCATTTTTCAGGGCTAAACTCATAGCTGATCACAGGTCCAATCCTCAAAAACATTCAGGCAAGTTATTCTAGGAGCACCAGCAGCTATGGAGGTACCTGCATGCTGTGCTTGGAATGGGCAATCTCCTGCAAATCTCTTTAATTTAGTTCTGAATGTAATGAGAAAATCAACAATAGGAACCATTGTAGGCTTAATTTAGGACTAAAGTGAGGTATAAATTGAAAGCAATTTGTTAAAACAAAGCTTCATATGAACACTTGTATTTCAGTTTGAGTGACTTTGGTCAAGCCTGGGTTTGGTGGGAGCAGACTTGCCCTGAACCAAAACCACTCATCATCAAAACAGAAGCCTGTCCCCACTGTTTAACAATTAGCCATTTACCAGTCTGATGAGCTTGGCCAGAAACTCAACCTAGAAGGGCTTAAATGGCAACAGGCTTCCTGCCCTGAGTCATGGGCTGGGCAGGCACTCAGGGCCTGGCTTTTCTTGCTGTTTACAACCTGAACCACCTCTGGCATTTGGGTAGCTAAAATTGGAAGGAGCTTCAGAGAGGACACCGTCAGTGAGCGGAGCAGCTGTGTGGGCTCAGCTATTTCTGCAGACACCCAGAAATTCAGGACACCCAGTCTGACCTGGCTGAAATGTAGGCTCATACTGGAGCCAGCTGGGTCGCTGGACCCAGGGAGTCATAGATTCATTAAGGCTGGAAAAGACCTCTAAGACATGGATGTGCATGTGAAGCAAAGGTGTGTCACTGAATTCCTTCATGTGGAACAAGATGGCAGTCAGTGACATTCATTGATGCTTGCTGAACGTTTGTGGAGAACAAGCAGTGGATGTCAGCACAGCGAGGGGAGGATGGTGTGTTTCAGCAGTGGGACATGATGTGGTAGACAGGCTATGTTCCTGATGGCCATGAGACACAGCTAATGGTGGTGACTGTGTTGAAAAATATAGCTGAGAATTTGCAACAGTGCTGTTGTGCTTTGTATCCGTTGCGTGGAACTCAACAGAGGCATTACTTTCAGTGTAACCTGCATATTTCATCTGTATTCCTAAAAGTGTTTGGGGTGGGTGTTGTCATGTGGGCTTTAACTCCCTCCCAGCCTGGAGGGGTTTCTGGTTTATGTGTTACGTTCAGCCCGATCCAGGAGCCAGCCCCAGAAAGGCAGGGTACGGCCCAGCTTTGGTGCCATCTGGTCCTAAGAGCACTTGCCTGTTGGTCATTTATTTGCAGTATTGTTACACAGACAGCCTTTGAGTATCACTGCTAAAGACATAAAAATGATTGGTTAATGTCCAAAAATAATTGCGAAGTTAGTGAAGAAAGTGAGACAGCAGAAGAAGGGAAAAGATCAACTGTTTTCCCCACTGACACGTTGTGGGATTGGGTCTTTGGTGGACGTAATAATGTGCTGAGATATGCAGAAGGTTATTACATGGCTGTGTTCTGGTAGTTTAACCCCAAACATCATTCTTCTTTTCCTTGTGCAATGCAGTGAAGTAATGTCCAGCCTGGACATTGCTCATGGCCCGTGGGGCCCCGCTCAGACAGCAGCTTTGGTGCCGTGCTGCGTGTTGCTCAGCCATGGCACCCTCTGTAACTCAGCCCTCCTTCAGGGAAGGCCTCAAGGTTGTTTTTTTTTTTTTCTTTTTCCCAAAGACAAAGAAAACATCTGGTAATTTGAGAATCAGTCTTTGTGAGAGAGAGCCAGGAGCGGCTCCCTGGCTCACTGTGGTATCACCGCTATCTGTTTAGATACCATTAACTGCTCCTTTGAAGGTAGCGGATGAGGTTGCCAACGACAATTAAGAAACAATTTTTGTGAAAGCATTGGGTTTCCCAAGCCCTTCTCAGATCAGGAAATGAGATTAAGACCAGGGCTGAGGAGCCATGTGTTTGTTTGGGCCCGCGTCAGGAGCAGCGCCTGTCTGCCAGCCAGCATCCTCCGGCACGGATTTTCTGCCTCAGTGCTTCCTCTCGGTGGGATCGCCCGTCTCTGCCTTTCTGTTTGACGTTTTTGCTAATAATTACTTGAAAAATCATCCACTTCTGTTTAAAAATTGCTACATGGAGTAGAAGTCCGTCTCTGCATCGTGACAGCGAGAGGCCGGCAAGGCACCGGGTGTTCATCCGCAACGGAGTGACTTCATAAAGCATTGCCCAGGGTGCACTGCAGGATGGCTTGAAATAATTAGCCTCTGGAGGTTGGAAACCTGTGCTGTAAATCCCAAAGCTTGGAGTGAGGAGAGGTTTTTATCACTGTCCTTGACAGAAGAATTGTAACATCACGGCTTACTCCCTCTTTGACATAATAAACGTATGGCAGTGCTTTGCAGAAATCCTGTACCTACACCTCCATTTGCCTTTCTCATCCTTTTTCCAAAGGTTAGCACTGAGCTGGAAGATGCTTCCCTCTTGCCTTAAGCCACAGCATGGATAGATAATGGCTTCCCCATATGTGCTGTCTCTGAATTAGACAGATTTCCACTGACTCAATCACTGCGTACAGAAATCAGCTGCGGCGATGTGACACTGTCACTGCTGGTGGGGACATGGGCACCGAGATGGGCACTGCTGTGCATGGGGCTGGGCAGCTGCAGAGCTCTGGGCACTGAATTCAGAGTGCAACAAGGTTGTGCAGGCACTAGGGTGAACTGCTAAGTACGCCAGGAACGTCTTGTAGATGATAATGAACAGATGCCTTGTGCGTTACACAATAAGCCACTTGAAGTTGTCACCAGTTGTTTATAGATGTTATTAATATTAATAATTTACCACTCATTTCCATAGGAAGCCACATTCGGCTTGTCTACACCGCTGGCAGGAGCAGGGAGCCATGGCTGCGTGCCTAAGCCAACACGTCCTGCAGAGAGAGGGACGCTTTGTTCACAGGCTGAGCCATGCAGACGCACCAGGGTTGCATGTCCATGTGTAGCACAGGGACACGGGGACTCGGCCAGTCCCCATTCTGAGGGCTGCTGTGAGTGCTGGCTGGAGTTGAGCTCAACAAGGGACAGCTGCTGGGTGGTGAAGGTGCTTTTCAAATACAGGAGAGGGGTCTCCGAGTGCTGGGACCTCCCCTTTGTAAAGGGTTTTAAAGGTACCAGGTTTATTTTGTGAGGGAACTAGGAAAAATAATGAATCAGAACAATTTGCCTGGCTTTGGAAACCTGAAGTTTACTCCCTTCCAAATCAGGCAAAGGTAAGACACTGGTGTTCTGCACACAGGGAAAGCAGGAGTTTAAATCAAAATGAGAGATTTTGGAAAGCTCTTAGCACAGATCTGCTTCTTCTCTCAAGGAACAATGGCAACATGCCTACCAAATGGAGACATGTAACATCAACAGAAGGTGCAGGCCAACCCTAGACAAGACTGACAGCAAGCAGTGTGAAATCATAGAATCATAAAGGTTGGAAAAGACCACTAAAATCATCTAGTCCAACCCCAACCCACCCCACCATGTCCAGTGACCACATTCAAATGACCACAAGCCAAGGTGAGGGTCCTGTAGAATCACAGAATCATCAAATTGCTGAGATTGGAAATGACCATCAGAAGATCATCTAGTCCAATCCCAGCCCACCCCACCGTGCCCACTGCCCACGTCCCTCGGTGCCACATCTCCATGTCTCTGGAACACCTCCAGGGACGGTGACCTTAATCACTGCCTGGACAATTTTTTTTTATTCAGAGGCAAGAAAGAAATGTTCATCCCTGCCCCAGCATGCAGCAGGAGTGGACTTTTCATGACCAGGTGGCAGGCATAGCCTGATGCAGCTGCCATGTGTCACACTGAGTTCTTTTGATGCAACCTTGAGCCCAAAACAGCGTCCCCAACCTGAGCTGTCAGTGCTGGTGTGCTGAAGTCCCCTCCTCAATGATCACTGCACGTGAGCTCAATTTTGTGTGGTTTCCTATCCAACATGCTGTGCTGAGGCTGGGTACAATTATCAGTATTTATTCCCAGAAGCCTGGGAAGCTTTTTTGTCAAAAAGACAAAGCAACAAAAGTTCCACGGTATGCAAAATACAGACCTTTGTATCGTGAGTGAAATATTTAGATAGGAATCATTACCGAGTCCTTTTACAGCAACCTTGCCAGAGAAAGGGAGAGAGAGAGAGGGTCGGGAAAGAAAGCACAAAGGAGGTAATAATATCTGATTAGCCAAGCAGCTGGAGAACTGATGGGGAATTGTGAAGCCTATCAAGGCATCGTGACTTTCCGTGAGTGACATTCTGCAGCAGGCATCGGCTACCAGCCGAGGAGCCGCTCTCGAGTATTACCCTCAGGACTTGTCTTTTATTGGTAACCTTGCAATATCCTTTGCTGGAGTTTTGTGTTTCTGAGAATTTGGTGGCTTGTCTACAAGGCCTAATTGACAGCTCTCATCGTGCTGCCGGCTGGGTCAGAGCCGTCCCCGGCGCTGCCAGGGAAGTCGATGGTCCTACAGGGTGGATGTTTTGCAGCTGTCTGCTGTCATGTTGTGTCTTTTCAAGGCTGAGATCGTTGCGATGACCTGAATGTATGCATTCTGTGGGTTAGTTCAGCACTGTTTTGTGGGTTTGTTTTTTCAATGCCATGCCCGGTTTAAAATTATTGCTGTGATACCTGGCTGCTTCTCATTTACACCAGCACAGTGCCATCACTTTGGGGAATCGCAGCTGAAAGCAGTACACCAGAGGGAAGACTTGATCCCATTATTTTATAGTATTTTTGTTCAATACATGATGGGAAGTCATAAGCTTGAAGTGCTCTCATTTTATCATTGGAGAAGGCTGGAAGGGGGCTTGGCCACATTTGGTCAGCTGTAGTTGCTCAGGATTTGATACCACACTCTAGGATTCCAGTGCAGGTGGGCACCTTTGTTTTCCCCTCCTGGAGGTTTGTTTGGGATGTCGGGGTTTGTTTTGCCTTCCCTAGGGCACAGGGTGACCATCCTGCAGGCAGGATACCACACCAACACTTCTCCCTTCCCAGAACTGATGGTGCTGTTTCTTTTAACTTGAGCATGGACCAGGTGACACTGGCTTGACAAGACCATAGGTCAGCATAGATGCCATCCACATCAATTCCCACATTCCCCTTTGTAGTGCTGCACTCCTTCAAAAACAATTCCTCATTTAATTAATAAAGCCGTAATTATTTCTCTGGTTTGTACATAGCTGAATTTTGTAATAAAGCTGCTCTCTGAGGAGAGAAAAATCAGGGAATTGTTCTTACTGCGTATCTTTGGGCCTGGAAATGCGAACGTCAGCTTGATGAGCTGGCAGCCAGATTGTGCTCCAGCTCCTCTTTACTTATTTTCATTTCTAAAATCTGCGAAACGTCGAAGATTTATAGTCCTTAATTTCACACTTGCAGGTAGGATTTAGTTTAGAGCACAGCAT
This sequence comes from Centrocercus urophasianus, assembly GCF_019232065.1. Lineage (NCBI taxonomy): Eukaryota > Metazoa > Chordata > Aves > Galliformes > Phasianidae > Centrocercus > Centrocercus urophasianus. Next base: position 8,439,907 of record NW_024884900.1, read on the forward strand.
ACGTGAGCTGTAAGAAATAGGACTCCAGCTTCCCGGGGCTGGAGGAATTGGCAATACCAACTTAATCTGAGCCTGCCTCCCACAGAGAGGATGCAGGAAGGAAATGAAAAGTATATGTAAAGTTTTGTGTATTTATTACTTCTTAAAAGTATTTTTCATGGGTAAAATCTATCTTTAATGACACATTCAGAGTGCGGGGCTGAGAAGTATTGCATAGCTAATGCATTGTTTTCTTTCTGTTTATTCTGCAGAAATGACGGGATTTCATTTTTTAGTAAAATTACCAGTGCTTCTTTATTATTCACAGGTCTTAAAACGCATGACAGGATGAACTGAGAGCCCTTGATTTTAATACCAGCTCCTTTGCGAAGCTAAACTGGTTTTCCAGCCCCAGCTTGGTGGGCCACACGGGTTTTACTGCAGTGTAATACATATTTAAAGCTTCTTATGGACGGCTACGTCTGCAAATAAACTCAGAGAGTAGAGAGGTGTTGCACTGTGTTACCTGGGGCTGAGCAGGGAGATTATCATAGAGAGACCTGAAGAAGAAGAGTGATGGTTCAACAGAGGAGGTGCATAGGAGAGACACAGGCAGCTCCTAAAGGACGGTGGGGTTAAGAATCCAGCCCTCAGTACGAGCAAAGGAACTCTTGGCTCCCTCGTTTCCTTTCCATGAACAGCAAAGACAGAGAACGCCAGGTAGTTAAAGCACTGTGTGTATTTAATTCGCACGTAGCATTAGGGTTTAATTTATTTGTTTACTCTTTTTTTCCTCCTGTGAACCCTTTTAGGAGCTAAGCGCCATGCATTAGCCTGGATTCAGCAAGGCAATGAATGTTTTAGTGTGTATAAAATGCATCTCTGAGACAGGGGCTGCCTTTTTATTTTAGACATGGAGAAGCTAAGTTCGTAACTAAGGCTCTTAGGCAGTGCAGCGGCAACAAAAAGTGGTATTGAAATTTCCCAATGACAGTTTTTATGAGCAAATTGAAAGGCTTGCAGTCTGCATGCAAGACTGTCACAGAGGAAACTGGGTTTCCAGCAGGCTTTCCGGTGATCTCCTTGCCACTCTCAGACACAAGATTTGCCCTAAAATAAAGGAGATCAAAATCTGACATTATGTGATTTATGTTCCCATGCTGCATTCACTACAATAAGTTGATGGGTGAAAAGTCTTCAGGAAACGTAGGCTTGCTCTGTTGCCGTAGCCTGGCTCTGCCAATGCCTATTGTATTTCTAATGGACTGTATTGAGTTTTCATTCAAAGCTAGGGTAACAAAAATGATTTCATGAAATTCACAGCTACAGAAAGACATTGCCATGCTGCTGTTGCAGTTGGAATATTCTGAGGATATTTACACATGCATTCATTTCAATGTGGATTTGCAACACGCAGCACATGGTGGTACCAGCCAGGCTCCCTCCAGCACTGTGGGATGTGGCCATCACAGTAGGCATCATGGCACAAACACCTCATGTATTTAATTTCACTTGGTCTTCAGGAGGATGTCAGAAGGAGTGCAGCTCCGTTGCCATTAGCTACGTTGCCTTGTCTGTCTGATGGTGTTGTTGGAGCCACGGGGGCTGATCTCACCAGTTCTGCACAGTGCTGAGGTTTGCTCATTTCCCACAAATCCAGGAGCAACACGTGGTGCTTGGGTTCACTACAGTGAAGCCCAAACACCCAGCTGGGGCTGCTGGGGCTGTATCCCAGGCAGCGATGCCTTAGCCTGGGCTAAGCCAAGGCTGCTGGGCTGATGCTTTCCTCCTGAGCAGGTGCACAGAGAACCAGAAGTGCCCTGCTGAGTATTTATCCCCCACACTCAATTGTAGAGATGCGGGTAAATGGATGCAAACAGGACCCGTTAAGGAGTTGTCTGGTGTTCTGCAGAATGCCAGTGGTGTCCCTGATCTACTGCCAACAGGCTGTGTCCTCTCAGAAGAGTTATACGGATGCTTTAATGTTATAGTTTTTCACCCCAGTGGGATGCATTTGGCATGTATACAATACATGCAAAAGTTCAGATTCATATACGTGTACACATAGATGCTTACAGACAGACCTCACCAGGCACATCCTTCTGTAGCCTGCTAGAAGCTGCTGAACTTCTGTAGGAAATCAGTCACAGCTCCACAATTTCATGCTTTATTATTTTTGTTACGTGTATGAGGGAAATTATAAACCTTGTAATCTCTTTCTTACTGCATAAAAAGCTTTAGATAACATCAAGATATGGCAGCAGAACAAAGCAAGATGCCGAGATAAGCTAATGAACCAGACGTGGCACGGGGACTGCACCTGTGCCTAGCTCCCTTACATCCTATTGCGTGCAAAGGGGGGAAGGTGGGAGCTGCTGGGAATGAGAGGGCAGGGATGGTACTGAGGTTTGACCAAGGCCCTGGTTGAGCTGCTGTGGGGTCAGCACGGCCAGAGCATCGGGGCCGTCTCAATGGGACAAAGGCATCCAGAGCCAGCTCTGCATGTCTGCTTGGGGACTGGTTTGCTGAGGAGCAAACTTGGGAAGCAAACCTGCACTGGGCTGTATTAGGAGGCACCTTCATGTTGTGTGCTGTAATCGTGCTATGAACTGTAGCAGGCTGGGGCCCAGAGCTGAACTGCACCAGGCATCATAACCAGCCTGAAAAGGCACAACCAAACAGACTGCCCTGGAATGTTGCACTCTAGCACACTGTGCAGTTCTCTCTCATCTCATTCAATGAGAGCATTGCTCCTCATTTAAGTACTGTCAGCTAAAAACTCTTTCCTTCTAGTTACTTGTGTCACACTGAGCATGCACACGTAGCAGTAATTTCTTGCACCTCAAAGGTCCCTTTCTAGGTGTTAACCATGAATTTTTGGTACTGCTTTTTTCTGTTCAAGACTGAAATAACTTACTTTTTTTCTGAAAATGCTTCAACCAAGATAATAAATCACCAGCAGCGCTTCAGCTTTTTGCCACTGCAAACAATTGCCAGGTACATCCTGAAGGCACTCCCTTCCTCTTGTACTGTTCCAACATCATCATTAAAAAAAATAAAAATCTTGTCCTTTGTGCTTCCCCCCCCCTCCATACATGCCCATCTCTTGTAGTGTGTTCATTTTTCAGACTTGACTTCGTGCAAACACAATGTTGTGCTGCAAGCATTAAAAGGCAATTTAGTACTCAAAGGATTAAAAGCTCATGTTAAATTGAAGACTACACTTGGCATAAACATTAAAAATTGACAGAACACCCTACACATTAACTGCACCAGGGCTCCATAATTAGCATTTAAAAGTAAAACATCATTTCCTTACTGTTTCCTACTTACTCATTTATAATGCATTTATTATAATACAGATGTGAATATGAGGTTTTCCACTATTGTCAGTTAGTAAATACATATATTCTTGTTAGAACACCGGCCTGTTTGGTGCACACAGGAGTGGGGTGAGTTGTTACTTAGGTCACAGAAACCCAACAGATCGCAGTGGCCGACTTCATGCCAGGCGTGATCCCAGTGTAGCAGCCATGGGAGCTCAGGCAGTATGAATGTGGATGGACTCTGCTTGTCATGCCTGGTGTTGGGCAGCGTGGGCAGATGGATGCACAGCTAACCCTGTAACGTGGAGAGTCGGCTGCAGATTGAAATATGAATGCGAACGAAGAAGAATGAGAAAGCAGATCTCATTAGTGAACGAGAGACTATCGAATGTTAAAGGGGTAGTAATATATTGACTTTTTTGGTTTGGATGAGAGAGTGCTTTGTTCACGCATACTAATGCAGACCTTTCTTGTCATTAAAAATGGAAGGTATGATGGCCAAGTGCTGGCTTTGCTGGGTTCTGTGCGTGTTGGATTGAAGTCATGCACGACGCCCGCACAGCCGCAGCGTTGCCTGCACTGCCTCTGGCTCAGCGCTTCCTTCTGCATCCCCTAAACCCACTGTCCTCTACATCCAAACGTCTTGCAGGTCTTCAGCCCAACCTTCTTTTCCGCAGATCCAAAGCTCTGGACTCACTGGGAGAATTTCCACTGGGTGCTTAGGTCAACCGGGGTGTTACTTGGTCACAACTGGCCAACAAATTGTCCCCGTGTCACCACCTGGCTGGGCAAGCAGACATTCCCTTCCTTTGTCAGCCACCGTACCATGCTGGGCTGTCTGCACACTAGATGCAACCCTGTCCCACTGCACCGGGTGGGTGCTCCCCACACTCAAAGCAATGCGAAGAGAGCCTCCAAGCCGCTCCTAGCAAAACCCAGCACTGCTTGTTCAGATCCAGCAATGTGGCAGCACGCAGACAAGCTGCAAAGAGCTGCACCATTACCTTTGCAGGCTCACCGACGCGAGGAACCTCTTTCTTGTTCCCGGCATGAAACTGCAAATGATATCCCGTGTGCTGCGGGGTCAGCGCTGGCTGGGAGAGCGGCCCGCGTTTTGTTGGGGCTCTGTGAAATGCAATTAGGAGCCCCTCCGCAGCCAGCGGGAGCCGCGCTGAAAAGGAGCGAGGGGAAGAAGAAAGCCCTCCCCGCCGTCCAGCAGCGCGTCCGCTTTGAAGTCCTGGGCCATCTCTTGTCCCCCCCAGAGGGCCTTTAATCAGGACCTTTGCCTTGTCATCCGGGGAAGAAAAACCGCGGCGCAGTTGGTGGGGTTGTCCCTGTGTGTGCCGGGAAGCGGAGGCTTTGTCAGACGTTACCGCTGACCCGAGCACTTTGTTCCTTTGTCTCTCCCAGACGAGCGTTTGAACTAAAAAGAAGAAAACTCGGGCCTGCGCTAACAGTATTTTAATGGGGAGCCGGCGACTCCTCAGCAGCCTTCCTGCAGGCCCAGGGCAGAGCGGCGGTGTTTGCTCAGAGCTTCCTGCGAGGAGCACGGCTGCGGCTCAGCCTGCTGCCCCACGTCTGGGCGATGGCAGGAGCTCCCGCAGCCGTGCAGCGCTGCTGAGCAGAACGCCTTGGCGATCGCACGGTGGGCAATATTCTGTCGGCAGATCAGCTCGGCTCGGCAATGATTAACGTTTCGGTTTTTGCTGTTTGCATTGCAGGGCTTTATGAATGCATTACAACTTCTTAAATAAACAGCCACCAAGCCCAACGCCACCAACGTTGGGCAGAGGGAGCGGGGCTGTGGGACTGGGCTCAGCTGGGCTGAGCAGGTTGTTCTGCTGGTGAAGAACCACAGCTACTTTCTGCAGAAATTTTATGTACCTGCTGCAGTCTCTCTTTGCTATTGAAGTATGTGCAGATGGACTCGTGCTATGACTTTCATTTCTAAGGCAGAGGCATAAAATAGTACTCAGTGCTTCTTAAGTGGTGTAAAATATTTCTAAAATAACTCCTCCATCCCTGTTAAACAAACATTATCTCCTCACCCATTTTTTTCATTCCCATTTCGATACGCCGCAGTTTTGTCCTACATTAAATCGGTTCCTCTTTAGAAAAAGCAAATTATTAAAAAAAGGAGGAAAACCGAGAAGAGATTTGATGGGAACAAACAGATTAATAACTAACCGTGATAATATCTGGCAGCCTTTCTCAGAGGTGCATGCGGAGTGGAACGTGAAGCTCTATTATCAAAACAGGTTAAAGTTTTATCATGACTCTCATGTATTACATTATATTCTCAAAGCACACCTCCTCCAGTAATGCCCGGAATAATCCAGACTGGTTATAGATCAAGTGATTAATCAAATCTCAGGTACAATAGCTCAGCTTTAGTATCAGCTCTGCTCTTTCTGTGACCCTCCCAGCATTAATTTTTATTTGTATTACTTTGTGTTTGTCCCTTTCTTCTTTGAAGTTGAAGCATTTATTTGGAAGAGAATGCCAAGCCTTCATGGTCTTCCATCCCGTTTATGAAACGTTATGTTACAACAGAAAGTAAACCTTCCTGCTCTCTCTAACAATAATGCCTACAGCACTACATACAACATAACTGACATAATCATTAATAATAGGAGGACTTTCCACAGTTTGTGGAGTAACACTGCAGCCATGGCTTTCACTGGGCCAGCTGAGTATTTCCAACCTCTTTGCTCTGCAGTAACTGTGGCTCAGCCCTTCAAAGCCTCTTTCCCTAATCCAGCAGAATGGAAGAGCTGTGCTTAAGTCTCAATGCTGGAACAGCCCCATCAGCTTCAAAAGAACTTCTTTTTGCTTAAAGTTAAGCAGATATTTAAGTGCTTTGCTAGCTTAGGGTCAAAGTGTTCAGCACCTTGTTGGACTGAGTCTTATCTTCCTCCTCATTAAAGATACATCAGAACATTTGGCATCTCTTTATCAAGCTGAGAGGTGCAGCCGATTGACTTTCTGTGACAGCTGAAAGTGAAAGAGATCAAGGGAGCTCGAGAGACAAAGAAGTTGGGTTTTGTTAGAATCTTAGCAGAGAGAAAAATAGCTTTTGGGGAGCTAATAAAAATTGTTCCTTGTGTTAGGAGGATTTTGTTTCCAGAAGACTCCAGATCAGCACATGTGGAGGGCTTTGGGTGTGCAGACGGGGCTGGAATGGAACAGAATCCCTCTGTTCCTTTTGCTGTTGGCTTTGGTTTGAGCATTGCATCCTTCTGCGTCATGCTGAGGTGCCCAGGTGCCAAGGCAAGGTGAGCCTTGGGGGCCTTAGAGAAGGGTTGGCGAGGTGCTCTGAATTTTGGCAAGTGGTTCAGACACAGCAAGGTGCCCCACAGCTTGGTACTGAATGGAACCAGATAACAGACGCACCGCAGGAGGTCAGCTGGATGACATGAATCAATTCCCAACGCTTCCAAAATGATGACGAGGGAGAAATGTTGTCCTTTGGTGGGTACGTTGGCTTGATTAGTTCTCTGAATAGAAATGGAAAGGTCATTGGGCAAACCTGCACATAGCAGGGGGGTTAAAATTAGATGCTTATTGTGATCCTTTCAAAACCAGGCCATTCTATGATTCTATAATTCTGTGATTTATATTTCTGTTAATGACTGTATGAAGAAGATATTTTTCCTAACGACAACATTTTGGGGCGGTCTTCTGTTTGACACCTGCACTCGACCCTGTTGTGGGCTGGGCAGCTCCTTCCTCCCCACACACGGCTCTGCACAGGGCTGCCTGCTTTCCCCTCCATTCCTGCCCCAAGGAAAGGCTTTCTGTGCCTTCTTTCCCGCACCCTGAAGTTCGGATGCAGCTAGAAAACCCATTGCTAAAAAAGCAAGCAAACGATGTGAGTATCGGGTTTACATTTATCCTTATAGGGCACAGCGGCAGTAAATGCGCCTTTCTGCTGGGCTCAGCTATTAGAGCGACCCGCGCGGTGAAGGAACCATCTCCGGTGTTATTTTCAGGCTCAGTGAACTCACGGATGTGTCTGTGGGTTCCCAGTTATTACAGCATCAGTGGGACAGCAGTGTCCCTGTCGCTGCTAATTTACTGTCTGTCCAGGACCAGCTTCTCAACACTCAAAGTATAAACGTCATTTCAGCTCTTGAGTAAAACTGAAGAAGTCTTTTCATCTTCCCATTGACTGGCGGGCTCCTTAAGTAGATCACAAGCTTTCCGCTGCTTTATCTGAGCGAGGAGGAAAACTTTAATTGTTCCCATCTTCTAGTGCAGGTATTGATTAATAAAATGTATTAGCAAAGATCTCGGCCTACTTTTTGTGCCATCAAACAAGCGCTTAATGACTGTATTACTGCAAAAATGGCATCAGTTTAAAGCATTGGATTTGAGCCCCTTTGTGCTTTCCTTCCATTTGTTTCTTTTCCCTTATTCCATTATGAGCAATGAAGTTGCTCCTGCCCTTCTGCAGCATCCTGTGGAAGGGCAAGGATGAAGGATGGGCTGCTGTGCTGGCAGCATGGGCAGTGGGGATGTTGGGCAGCAGGATGCAAGGGCTGGCGGGCAGTGGGCAAAATTGGGTGATGCACTGCAATGGTAGGCAGGGTGCTATTGTGATTTAGGAGAAGGCGTGTTCATGAGGAACATCACCAGCAGGGCCGTGTGAGATGGAGTGCTGCCTCCCACCTCATTTAATCTTTTTTTACTTTGGGTGCCGTTTCTAGCGTCTCACTGCGCATGCCCGTGCAGCCCCGTATCACATCCCTGACCCCCATGCTCACAGCTGTGTGCCATGCATAAAGTGCCCATATTTTGCAGCTGAGTGGCAAATCCACGCACTTTGCACTGATTTATCACAAGCTATCAGGGCACCCATGCGGGTGCCATCCAATGCAAGAACCCCAAGACCAGCTGCAGCCCCAGGACTGCGCTCCTGCCTGGGATCCTTGGGCAGCGCAGTGTGGGGCTGGAGCAGGAGCACAGATGTGCCGGCAGCCAGGCAAGGAGCCCGAGCCCTTCCTCGCCCTGTTCCTCCGCATTCACAAATGTTCATCTCTGACTCTCCTTTTTTCCCTCCTTCCTAGGGGCGATGACTGACAGATTAATATATGTCTAGCTACGTGTCTTAGAAATCAAAAGGAAGGTGCTGTCAGAATCGCTTGTCAGAAAATGAGATTAGGCACACTTGTCATTTGCTGAGGATTGCAGTCTTTCAGAGATAAGGTTGCATTTAATGAGTGTAAAAAGCCTCCTTGTGAAAAAGGGGGTGGTGCAGGGGAGAGAGAATGATTATTTTTCTGGTGTCAGCTGAGTGCTTTATCATATAACTTGATACTGTGGCACCCTGGCAGGCACTGATAATGGCTGCTGGGGCTATTGCACCTCTTCACTCGCTCCGCGGCTTCAAAAGTGATGACTTGTTACCTGCTTTTAAACTCTCCTTGGATGTCGAAACCCACTGTCCTAAGGGAGAGAAGCAAAAGCGTGTACAGTGTGTTTTAAAGAAAGGCCTGTGAAAACACACAGCATAAAGGGAACGTGCTAAATGTATAGCCACTTTCCCCAGCAAACTATAAAGAATACTCAGCGGGTTTCACTGAAATATGGAACTTGTCTGACAAGTGAAGGATAACTAATGAGAAACAGAGCTGGATCCCACTGCAACCAATTGTGTTTTGTTATGGAAAATATTTATCAAGCTTTTTTTTTTTCGTTTGTTGGTTCTCCTAACAGTGCCGTAATAACTCCTCTCATGTATGCTACCCCGTTTGGCTCGTGTGCATCTGAGTTATTCAAATCTGCAGTGGGTTTTGGTGGGTTTTTTTTTGGTCATCAGTTGGATATTATCATATTGTACATTAATATTTCAGGTGAACGTTTCATTCGTCACAGTCACGGTCATTCTTTTGCCAAGTTAATGTCTTTGCAGTGTTTAGAAGCGGGCTAAACGTACAGATTTATGGTTCATAATGTGCTGTCTAAATAGGAGATGACAGTCAAAAATGGGATTTATCTGTTCAGTGGGAGAGACCCTGCATTAGCTGCGTGGTGGTGCTGCAGTATTTCCTTCCCAACCGGACCTCTTTTAAAATCATCCCTGGAATAACAGATTTCTGTCCTACATTCTATTCATCGAATGCGATGTGATTTTTCATTATTTTGCTTGAATGTTAGAAAATGAAAGAAATTACTGGATTGGTTTCCGGTGCTGATTCAGCATTTTCTGGGCTAAAAATGACCTGAAAGACAGAATAGGATTATGGTGCACAATAATGGGTGCTTTATTCGGTGGTAAGAAAGTCCCTTCCTCCGACAGAGAAGAGAATGAGAAATGCTCTTATTAGTTGATTCAGTGCACAGATATTGACAGACAAATTAATTTGAAATACTTCTTCAGCTCCAGAACTCACTAGCAGGCAGAAATTAGGGGAAGATAATGGCTCCAGCTGAAAAGCAGTGCATTTATGAAGTGCGCTCACAGGAGCGCCAGTGGATGGGGAAGAATTTATAGTTTATCCTCTTATTTTGTGATAGGATCTTACAAATGTTCCCGGTTAAACTAGAGAGTGTAGGCAGGAGCTTAAGAGCCAGGAGAGGTCTCTAGCAGCGAAATCCGGCTGAATGGTGCTCCAAAATCTGTTCGGTGACGCGGAGTTCAAACCACAGGAAGGTGGATGGAGAAAACGCATACTTTTCCTGGTTGAGAAGCTGCAGTCAGGAGTTGATTTGTGTATTCTCAACAAGACAGACAGACCCTTGGTGTTCCCTCATAGGCTCTGTATTGTTCGGAGCAGCTGGGAGGCAGAGCTGCCTTGTGCTTACAGGGCAGGGAAGGTGGCTTTTCTGTTTGGGCAACGGGTTCAGAAAACCATCCAACCTCCTCCAGCAAAGCCAGGCTGCATTCGGTCCTGGCAAGCAGCGGAGACTGCTCAGTATTTTATAGGGCCAGGCCCGTCAGGATGGGGAAGAGAGAGCAGCCCTATTGTTCCCTGAGCCCCACTTTTTATCTTTGTTTCCATTTGAAACCAAAATCATAAAACTGCCTGCAGAGCGGTTGCCTTGCTGTTCCTATAAATGAGAATTCCAGCTTTTATGCTAATTCAGTTTCAGGTTTCTTTGAACCTGCAGTTTATGGGCCTCTGCTTAAAACTGCAATCTGTTCTGCATAAAAGAAGGGATTACAAAGTGTTTTAGTTTTGCAAATGCTGCAGAAAAATAAAAATAAAATTTAAAAAAAAAAGTTGCGCTGTCATTAATATGCTCTGACAAAAGTTTTCTGCTTTGTCAAATAAAAAGCCACACTTCTGCTGCCAGCAGAACACTGTTACATGGCCCCATGGCTCTGTTTGCTCCTGGCTGGTGCAGGTGCTGCCTGTGGCCTTCCTCCCTTAGCACAAAGCCCCTGTGTACGAGGGCACTGCTCCATGCACAGGCCAGCTTCCCGTGGGGCTGCAAGCGCACCCAGCTGCCCCGCTTTGCTTTTTGCTGACAGCTGTTGCTGCCTTTTATGGCATAATTTTGTTTGTGGTAGCGGCTGTTTGGGTCACTCGCAAGCACCGGTCCTTTTCTTGAACCTCTTTAAAGCATCAGACTCTAAGTACTTTCTGCTCGGGACGCGACGCTGTTGCGCGCTGTTCAAAGCCATAAAACGCTGCTGATAGCTCCATAAATTCTTTTCTTGTGGAAAAGAACCTGCATCTCCTGGCCAGTAATGTACCAAATTATGTGTGTTTTCAAAGCTTTATAAGGCACCACAATCACGCTCTGAGCTCAGACACCATCGTGCTTTCTGGAAAGATTAGCAGCTTATTGGAAACATGAATGTTTCCAGTCCTGCGCAGAGCACCAAAGCGTTGGAACATCCAGATTTCGCAGTGCCAGGAAAAAAGCTGCAGAACCTTCCAGGTGAGGCGAGCTTTGCCATAAATAATTTAATCCAATATAATCTGCTGTAATTTCAATATTCATTCGCTCGCAGCGCCAACGCTGGGTAATTCTTCTTTGGAACTGGGGCACGGCTTGGAGCCGAGCCCCTGCTGCCCTGCCTGGCTGCTGGAGGTCATTTCCATAAAACGGTTGGATCTGAAAACCTCTTCCAGAGAGTGAAAGATCTCGAGTTCCCTTTTGATCCAAGTTCAATGCACTCCACTTGGCCGTTGTTGCGGCAGAAACGAATGTCGACGCTGACAGAGACCACAGACAGATGAAAAAAAATGTTCTGGCAAAGTCCCACGTAGATAAGAGACGGAAGACTTCACAAACCTATCCGGGCATATCCCAAACACGGGAAAGTACTGCTGTCAGGAGAGAGGGAAGCTTCATCCAGCGGCCATTGAAAACATTAGGAGGTGGTGGTGCTGTTTTTTCTCCCTTTGATTTAATTTGGCTTTGGGTGAATTCCTAAACCTCTCATTCTGAATTCCAGAACGCATTTCGTGCATGCATAATGCTCTAGCAGGAAAACAGAGGTCCTCCACTTATCTCTAAGACACGAATAATGAGCATAATGAGGCCCGCAGCCCTGCCAAGAGACCTTAACAGCCTTAGGGAGAGGAGGAGGTAAATGCATTTCAGTTCTGTGTGCGCTGAAATTTCAGGTGTGGCATGTGGTTAATGTTTGAAAAATCCAGTACAGACAAGCCTGGAGTTTAATCCAGGCTGAATTTGATAAATTAAAGTCTTGCAAGGAGTCTCAGCTGTAATTAGCCCAGTTCTCACCACGCAGGGATGGAGAAAGTCTTGACCAAAGTGCTCAGAGGCGAGCTGCCACACCTCAGCGTGAGGAGTTTAACTCCCTGCCCTGTGCAGCCGTGGGATCCCTGCAGCCTCAGCCCCTTGTGTTGTGCTCACACCACCGTCCCAGCACTCGTTTCTTGTTGGTGGAGACCAAAAGCTGCACACAAGCCATCGTCCTTTTACTGAGCTCGAGAGACAGCTGCCAGCTGCACTGCCTGCTGGCCCTGTGCGTTTGAAAGTGGGAGCTGTGGGGTCTATCGAGGAGAACTGGAATGGCCTTTCTGCAGGCACCATGCTGCTCTGTGCCTCTGTTAGGCGCAGGAATGTGGGAGATGCAACAGGCCGAGTCTGCACGAGGCACCTTGCAGAAAGCAGGGGACGCCTAGCTTTGGGAAGCGCTGCCATTGCTGTAGGCAGGAACTCAGCTTGGCCAAGGTGAGGGTCATTTGTGGTAGTCTTAACCCAGGCACTCCCCCCCCTGCTGGAGCTGCACTAAGAACACTGAGGGCATTTGTGGCTGCATTCATCTCCTCCCTCGTTGCCATTCCTGCCAGGCAGTTGCCCCATTTCAGGTCAGTGTAACTTCACCTCACATGCAGACTTTGGAAGGGCCACAAAGCAGTGCTGAAGAGAAGATGTTCTAAATGGGATCATGCAGTGATGCCCACAGCCACTGCCAAGAACTAATGGCACACAGTCCTGTAGTTCTGCATCAGCGTGGGGTAGGAAGGTAGCGTGAGGGGTCCAAGCAGCCCAGGGCCGTCCCTGCTCACCCCTTTCCTGCCCCAGCCCTGCTTCTGAAGCTGCAGCTCAGCTCCCAGCGCAGCCCAATGGAGCACATCTCCATCAGCACCCCTCGATGGCAGCTCTCTGCTGGAAGCTCATTGAGCTCGCTGGGCCCATCCCGGGTTGTCCACGGGCGCTGCCCTCACAGCTTCCCACTGCCCCACAACCATCGTGCACCCAACGCTGTGCCGGCAGCGCAGCCGCCTCTCTTTTCCTCATCATCGTAGCTTATGGGAGACACCATTTGGCTCCGGCTTTGTGCTACAGCAAATAACCATTTGTGTAACAACGTGGCTATGCATTACTTTCCGCAGCGGCTATCAATAACGGCGTGAGGTGCTTAAGGAAAACCTCCAGCGGTCCCGAAACGCACAGCGGGTTGGCAGCCGGTGCCGCTGAGCCCAGCGGGGCTCAACTCGAGCACCGCAACTTTCTCAGCGCCCGCGCTGAACTTCAGGACGGGTTTTTTCTGCCCGAGGAGCTCCGAATCGGGA